>NC_061508.1:261932811-262145705 GCF_022539505.1 Lolium rigidum
CAGTAATCCAAATCTAGTATGAACCTTACTATCAAAGACTTTACTTGGCACAACAAATGCAATAAAATAAGATAAGGAGAGGTTGCTACAGTAGTAACAACTTCCAAGACTCAAATATAAAACAAAAGTACTGTAGTAAAATAAACACATGGGTTATCTCCCAAGAAGTGCTTTCTTTATAGCCATTAAGATGGGCTCAGCAGTTTTAATGATGCACTCGCAAGAAATAGTAGTTGAAGCAAAAGAGAGCATCAAGAAGAAAATTCAAAACAAATTTAAGCCTAACCCACTTCCTATGCATAGGAATCTTGTAAATAAACAAATTCATGAAGCATAATGCAACAAGCATAGAAAGATAAAACAAGTGTAACTTCAAAAATTTCAGCATATAGAGAGGTGTTTTAGTAACATGAAGATTTCTACAACCATATTTTCCTCTCTCATAATAACTTCCAGTGGCATCATGAACAAACTCAACAATATAAGTATCACATAAAGCATTCTTATTCACATGCATAAAAGTATCATTACTCTCCACATAAGCATAGTCATTCTTATTAATTGTAGTGGGAGCAAATTCAATAAAGTAACTATCATTATCATTCTCATTAAGTGTAGGAGGCATAGTATTATCATAATAAAATTTACTCTCCATAGTAGGCGGCACCAAAAGACCACTATCATTATAATCATCATAAATAGGAGGCAAAGTATCATCAAAGAAAATTTTCTCCTCAATGCTTGGGGGACTAAAAAGATCATGAAAACCAGCTTCCCCAAGCTTAGAACTTTCTATATCATTATCAACAATGGTGTTCAAAGCGTTCATACTAATATCATTGCTACTAGCATGCAAATAAGGTTCCATAGGTTTTTTAATTTTCGCATCAAACAATCCATGTCTTAACTCAAGAAATAGAATAAGAAGCTCATTGTTGTCCATTATGCCTTACTAGTGTAAACAAGAAACAAAAAGATGCAATTGCAGGATCTAAAGGAAATAGCTTCGAGCACACACACAACGGCGCCGGAAAAGTACTTAGTTACCTGGGACCGGAGTATGAGTGCCTTTTACCTTTCCTCCCCGGCAACGGCGCCAGAAAAGTTCTTGATGTCTACGGGTGCTTCTATTCTTGTAGATAGTGTTGGGTCTCCAAAAGCAGAGGTTTGTAGAACAGCAGCAAGTTTCCCTTAAGTGGATCACCCAAGGTTTATCGAACTCAGGGAGGAAGGGGTCAAAGATATCCCTCTCAAGCAACCCTGCGATCACAATGCAAGAAGTCTCTTGTGTCCCCAACACACCTAATACACTTGTCAGATGTATAGGTGCACTAGTTCGGCGAAGAGATAGTGAAATACAAGTGGTATGAATGAATATGAGCAGTAGTAACGGCGCCGTAAAAGTGCTTGTCAGGCGTGCGATTGATGGTAGTAATATTGCAGGAAGTAAAGATGCAAGAAAACAAGAAACAAGCAGCGATAACGGTATTTGGGAACAAGGCCTAGGGATTATACTTTCACTAGTGGACACTCTCAACATTGATCACATAACGAGAATAGATAAATGCTATACTCTACACTCTTTTGTTGGATGATGAACACCACTAATTGCGTAGGATTACACGAACCCTCAATGCCGGAGTTAACAAGCTCCACAATATTCGATATTCATGTTTAAATAACCTTAGAGTGCACGACAGATCAACACAACTACACCAAGTACTAACATAGCATGCACACTATCACCATCACACTATGAAGGATGCATAGATCACATCAATACTATCATAGCAATAGTTAACTTCATAATCTACAAGAGATCACAATCATAACCTACGCCAAGTACTACACGATGAACACACTGTCACCATTACACCGTGCAGGAGGAATAGACTACTTTAATAACATCACTAGAGTAGCACACAGATAAATTGTGATACAAAACACATTGCAATCATAAAGGGATATAAATAAGCACTTCACTATGCCATTCATAACGGTGAATAAGTATTCCGTGAAATATAGCCTAAGAGACCCACACGGTGCACACACTCGTCACCTTTACACACGTGGGACAAGGAGTCTCCGGAGATCACATAAGTAAAATCCACTTGACTAGCATAATGACATCTAGATTACAAGCATCATCATATGAATCTCAATCATGTAAGGCAGCTCATGAGATTATTGTATTGAAGTACATAGGACAGAGATGAACCACATAGCTACCGGTACAGCCCTTAGCCTCGATGGAGAACTACTCCCTCCTCATGGGAGACAACAGCGTTGATGAAGATGGCGGTGGTGTTGATGTAGGAGCCTTCCGGGGGCACTTCCCCGTCCCGGCGGCGTGCCGGAACAGAGACTCCTGTCCCCCGGATCTTGGCTTCGCGATGGCGGCGGCTCTGGAAGGTTTCTCATATCGTGGCTTTTCCGTATCGAGGTTTTAGGTCGAGGAGGCTTAAATAGGCGAAGAGGCGGAGTCGGAGGGCTGACGAGGCGGTGACACAATAGGGGGCGCGGCCCAGGCCCTGGCCACGCCACCCTGTCATCTGGTGGCCCTGTGGCCCTCCTCTGCTGGCTCTCGGGTGTTCTGGAAGCTTCGTGGAAAAATAGGATGTTAGGCATTGATTTCGTCCGATTTCGAGAATATTTCCTTACTAGGATTTCTGAAACCAAAAACAGCAGAAAACAACAACTGGCCCTTCGGCATCTCGTCAATAGGTTAGTTCCGGAAAACGCATAATAATGACATATAATTTGTATAAAACATGTGAGTATCATCAATAAAATAGCATGGAACATAAAAAATTATAGATACGTTTGAGACGTATCAGGGGTGTACGGGTGGACAAAAGGGTGGGTTTGCAGGGTCGTGGAGAAGGCGGTGTGGGCTTGGATTTTCATACCTGGCCTCACACCAAAGGAAGTGTGAACGGCAGCAAGTCCCTGCGGATGGCAAAAAGGATGGGATCTCTTATGGGAAAAGTAACGCACCTCTGCAGAGTGTATCAAATTGTGGTCGTCACTCCTTGTTCCGGGAAGGGAACTGCGAACGCGGCAGGAAAGGAACTCCACGAAGTTCTGGTCAACCTGTGAAGACTGATGGGCATAGTTTTCATAATAAAAGAAACCTTTTGAAGAAATGTTTACAAAACATGCATTGACCTACGATTTCCTGATCAATGGTCGTAGCTAGTGCATCAAACACCTTTTACTCTTTTGAACTTGCTGAGTACCTCTGTACTCACTTTCTTTCGACACCCTTGCTAGATCGTGATACGGAAGTGGAGGCCATCGCCGATGGAGCACCAGAAGGAGACTACGAGCTGGTCTACGAGGAACCTGATCTTACCGGAGGAGTTGAAGGAGTAGACTATGGGATAGTCTACGGACCCGACATGAATGAGGCGGAGGAGTAGTGATATACCCTAGTATCATAGAGCCGAGCAGCGTAGAACTTACCTAAATAAGTTGCTGAGCTCTCTTTCATATATAGATATGAGTTGTAATCGTACTTAAGTAGTATCTTAGGGTGTTCTCATCGGACCTGTGAGAATACCAACTTGTTAAGGCAATGTTTGTAATAATATTTGGAGTGTTATGACCTGCAATGTTTCTATTGTACCACTCTGAGGGATATGGCAATTGTGAAGAAGTCCCTTCACAAAGATCATATCAACGACTTGTATACTACAACATGTAGTGGTATGCTGGGTCACCGCAATTTCCAAGGCACCATTAACTCCTAACGAAATTACTCCTTCCAATTGTTAGATGTATATATCTATATATTGTAGTTTTCCCATATATTAGGGGGCTTCCTGCATATTTGCACCTGTACATGTACTATATATTGTGGCCTTTGGCTCCCTGGTAATACAACAAGCATATTGCTCTAACATGGTATCAGAGCTAAAATTGGTCCTCCTCTTCTAGTCCGTACGGGCGTTTTTTCTTGAAGCTTGTTCCCAGCCGTCCTCCGCCGCCGCCGGCTCCTCCCCCGTCCGTGGCCGGCTCCTCCCTCACCCGTGGCCGGCTCCTCCTTCTGTCCTGTGCACCGGCCGGCTCCTTCCCTCGCCCGTGGCCGCTCCGCTCTCCTCTCTCCGCCCCGGCCACACGCTGCCCGCTGTTCCGACAGCCGCCGCCACAGTGCGTACTCTTCTTGTTGTTGCTTCTGTTCGGCGCTGGTCTGTGTCCCAGCTTGATGTTCAGAACGCTTTTCTTAATGGTGAGTTGAGTGAGGAGGTTTACATGCAGCCTCCTCCTGGGTATTCTGTTTCCGATGGGATGGTTTGTCGTCTTCGACGTTCTCTCTATGGTCTCAAACAGGCCCCTCGTGTCTGGTTTGAGCGTTTCGCCTCTATGGTGACTGCTGCTGGTTTCTCTCCTAATTTTCATGATCCAGCACTTTTCGTTCACACTTCTTCTCGCGGACGCACTATTCTTCTTCTCTATGTTGATGATATGATTTACTGGTGATGATCCTGAGTATATTGCCTTTGTCAAGGCTCGTCTTCGAGATCAGTTTCTTATGACTAATCTTGGCCCTCTTTGCTATTTTCTTGGCATTGAGGTTTTGATGGCGTGTATTTCACACGTTCGTTGGGCAACCCCAAGAGGAAGGTATGATGCGCACAGCAGCAAGTTTTCCCTCAGAAAGAAACCAAGGTTTATCGAACCAGGAGGAGCCAAGAAGCACGTTGAAGGTTGATGGCGGCGGGATGTAGTGCGGCGCAACACCGGAGATTCCGCGCCAACGTGGAACCCGCACAACACAACCAAACTACTTTGCCCCAACGAAACAGTGAGGTTGTCAATCTCACCGGCTTGCTGTAACAAAGGATTAACCGTATTGTGTGGAAGATGATTGTTTGCAGAGAAAACAAGAGAAACAAGTATTGCAAGAGATTGTATTTCAAGAAAGAGAATTGGACCGGGGTCCACAGCTCACTAGAGGTGTCTCTCCCATAAGACGAACAGCATGTTGGGTGAACAAATTACAGTTGGGCAATTGACAAATAAAGAGAGCATGACAATGCACATACATATCATGATGAGTATAGTGAGATTTAATTGGGCATTACGACAAAGTACATAGACCGCCATCCAACTCGCATCTATGCCTAAAAAGTCCACCTTCGGGTTATCATCCGAACCCCTCCAAGTATTAAGTTGCAAGCAACGGACAATTGCATTAAGTATGGTGCGTAATGTAATCAACAACTACATCCTTAGACATAGCATCAATGTTTTATCCCTAGTGGCAACAAGCACAACACAACCTTAGAACTTTCTGTCACTCGTCCTAGTGTCAATGCGAGCATGAACCCACTATCGAGCATAAGTACTCCCTCTTGGAGTTAAAAGCATCTACTTGGCCAGAGCATCTACTAATAACGGAGAGCATGCAAGATCATAAACAACACATAAGCATAACTTTGATAATCAACATAACAAGTATTCTCTATTCATCGGATCCCAACAAACGCAACATATAGAATTACATATAGATGATCTTGATCATGATAGGCAGCTCACAAGATCCGACAATGATAGCACAATGGGGAGAAGACAACCATCTAGCTACCGCTATGGACCCATAGTCCAGGGGTAGACTACTCACTCATCACTCCGGAGGCGACCATGGCGGTGTAGAGTCCTCCGGGAGATGATTCCCCTCTCCGGCAGGGTGCCGGAGGCGATCTCCAGGATCCCCCGAGATGGGATCGGCGGCGACGGCGTCTCGCGAATGTTTTCCGTATCGTGGCTCTCGGCATCGGGGGTTTCGTCACGGAGGCTATTTGTAGGCGGAAGGGCAAGTCAAGAGGCGGCACAGGGGGCCCAAACCACGGGCCGGCGCGGCCAGGGGGGCCGCGCCGCCCTAGGGTTTGGCCACCCCGTGGCCCCTCTTCGTCTCGTCCTTCGGTCTTCCGGAAGCTTCGTGGAGAAAATAGGCCTCCGGGCTTTTATTTCGTCCAATTCCGAGAATATTTCTTTACTAGGATTTCTGAAACCAAAAACAGCAGAAAACGAAGCAATCGGCACTTCGGCATCTTGTTAATAGGTTAGTTCCGGAAAATGCACGAATATGATATAAAGTGTGCATAAAACATGTAGATAACATCAATAATGTGGCATGGAACACAAGAAATTATCGATACGTTGGAGACGTATCAGCATCCCTAAGCTTAGTTCTCGCTCGTCCCGAGCAGGTAAAACGATAACAAAGATAATTTCTGGAGTGACATGCCATCATAAACTTGATCATACTATTTGTAAAGCATATGTAGAGAATGCAGCGATCAAAACAATGTGTATGACATGAGTAAACAAGTGAATCATAAAGCAAAGACTTTTCATGAATAGCATTTCAAGACAAGCATCAATAAGTCTTGCATAAGAGTTAACTCATAAAGCAATAATTCGAAGTAAAGGTATTGAAGCAACACAAAAGAAGATTAAGTTTCAGCAGTTGCTTTCAACTTGTAACATGTATATCTCATGGATATTGTCAACATAGAGTAATATAATAAGTGCAATAAGCAAGTATGTAAGAATCAATGCACAGGTCACACAAGTGTTTGCTTCTTGAGGTGGAGAGAAATAGGTGAACTGACTCAACATAAAAGTAAAGAGAATGGTCCTCATAGAGGAAAAGCATCGATTGCTATATTTGTGCTAGAGCTTTGATTTTGAAAACATGAAACAATTTTGTCAACGGTAGTAATAAAGCATATGCATCATGTAAATTATATCTTATAAGTTGCAAGCCTCATGCATAGTGTACTAATAGTGCTCGCACCTTGTCCTAATTAGCTTGGACTACCCGGATTATCACCGCAATACATATGCTTTAACCAAGTATCACAAAGGGTACCTCTATGCCGCCTGTACAAAGGTCTAAGGAGAAAGCTCGCATTTGGATTTCTCGCTTTTGATTATTCTCAACTTAGACATCCATACCGGGACAACATAGACAACGAGATAATGGACTCCTCTTTTAATGCTTTAAGCATTCAACAACAATTAATTCTTTTCTCATTAGAGATTTGAGGATGTTTGTCCAAAACTGAAACTTCCACCATGGAACATGGCTTTAGTTAGCGGCCCAATGTTCTTCTCTCACAATATGCATGCTCAAACCATTCAACTCAGTGTAGATCGCCCTTACTTCGGACAAGACGAACATGCATAGCAACTCACATGAAATTCAACAATGAGTTGATGGCGTTCCCGCAAAACATGGTTATCGCACAACAAGCAACTTAATAAGAGATAAAGTGCATAATTACATATTCAATACCACAATAGTTTTTAAGCTATTTGTCCCATGAGCTGTATATTGCAAAGGTGAATGATGGAATTTTAAAGGTAGCACTCAAGCAATTTACTTTGGAATGGCTGGAAAATACCATGTAGTAGGTAGGTATGGTGGACACAAATGGCATAGTGGTTGGCTCAAGTATTTTGGATGCATGAGAAGTATTCCCTCTCGATACAAGGTTTAGGCTAGCAAGGTTATTTGAGGCAAACACAAGGATGAACTAGTACAGCAAAACTCACATAAAAGACATATTGAAAGCATTATAATACTCTATACCGTCTTCCTTGTTGTTCAAACTCAAAACTAGAAATTATCTAGACCTTAGAGAAACCAAATATGCAAACCAAATTTTAGCATGCTCTATGTATTTCTTCATTAATGGGTGCAAAGCATATGATGCAAGAGCTTAAACATGAACACAACAATTGCCAAGTATCACATTACCCAAAACATTATAGCAATTACTACATGTATCATTTTCCAATTCCAACCATATAACAATTTAACGAAGGAGAAACTTCGCCATGAATACTATGAGTAGAAACTAAGGACATATTTGTCCATATGCTACAGCGGAGTGTGTATCTCTCCCATAAAGTGAATGCTAGGATCCATTTTATTCAAACAAAACAAAAACAAAAACAAACCGACGCTCCAAGAAAAAGCACATAAGATGTGGCCGAATAAAAATGTAGTTTCAGGGAGGAACCCGATAATTTGTTGATGAAGAAGGGGATGCCTTGGGCATCCCCAAGCTTAGACGCTTGAGTCTTCTTGATATATGCAGGGGTGAACCACCGGGTGCATCCCCAAGCTTAGAGCTTTCACTCTCCTTGATCATGTTGCATCATACTCCTCTCTTGATCCTTGAAAACTTCCTCCACACCAAACTCGAAACAACTCATTAGAGGGTTAGTGCACAATATAAATTGACATATTCAGAGGTGACACACTCATTCTTAACACTTCTGTACATTGCATAATGCTACTGGACATTAGTGGATCAAAGAAATTCATCCAACATAGCGAAAGAGGCAATGCGAAATAAAAGGCAGAATCTGTCAAAACAGAACAGTTCGTATTGACGAATTTTAAAATGGCACCAGACTTGCTCAAATGAAAATGCTCAAATTGAATGAAAGTTGCGTACATATCTGAGGATCATGCACGTAAATTGGCATAATTTTCTGAGCTTCCTGCAGGGCAGTGGGCTCAGATTCGTGACAGCAAAGAAATCTGGAACTGCGCAGTAATCCAAATCTAGTACTTACTTTTCTATCAACGGCTTAACTTGGCACAACAAAACTCAAAACTAAGATAAGGAGAGGTTGCTACAGTAGTAAACAACTTCCAAGACACAAAATAAAAACAAAGTACTGTAGCAAAATAACACATGGGTTATCTCCCAAGAAGTTCTTTCTTTTTAGCCATTAAGATGGGCCCAGCAGTTTTAATGATGCACTCGCAAGAAATAGTATTTGAAGCAAAAGAGAGCATCAAGAGGCAAATTCAAAACACATTTAAGTCTAACATGCTTCCTATGCATAGGAATCTTGTAAATAAACAAGTTCATGAGGAGCAAAGTGACAAGCATAGGAAGATAAAACAAGTGTAGCTTGAAAAATTTCAGCACATAGAGAGGTGTTTTAGTAACATGAAAATTTCTACAACCATATTTTCCTCTCTCATAATAACTTTCAGTAGCAACATGAGCAAACTCAACAATATAACTATCACCTAAAGCATTCTTATCATGAGTCTCATGCATAAAATTATTACTCTCCACATAGGCATAATAAATTTTATTAGTTGTAGTGGGAGCAAATTCAACAAAGTAGCTATCATTATTATT
The DNA here is from genome assembly GCF_022539505.1 of Lolium rigidum. Lineage (NCBI taxonomy): Eukaryota > Viridiplantae > Streptophyta > Magnoliopsida > Poales > Poaceae > Lolium > Lolium rigidum. Next base: position 261,941,991 of record NC_061508.1, read on the forward strand.
CTCATCAAGTGTAGGAGGCATAGTATAATCATTATAAAATTCACTCTCCATAGTAGGTTGTACCAAAAGACCACTATCATTATAATCATCACATATGGGAGGCAAAGTATCATCAAAGAAAATTTTCTCCTCAATGCTTGGGGGACTAAAAAGATCATGAGAACCAGCTTCCCCAAGCTTAGAACTTTCTATATCATTAGCAACAATGGTGTTCAAGGCGTTCATACTAATATTACTACCAGCATGCAAATAAGGTTCCATAGGTTTTTTAATTTTCGCATCAAACAATCCATGTTTTAAATCAGGAAATAGAATAAGAAGCTCACTCTTGTACATTATGCCAAACTAGTGAAATAAAAACATGCATGATATTAAGTAAAGTAAAACAAGTAACTAATTTTTTTGTGTTTTTGATATAGCAAACAAGATAGCAAATAAAATAAAGCAAGACAAAAACAAAGTAAAGAGATTGAGAAGTGGAGACTCCCCTTGCAGCGTGTCTTGATCTCCCCGGCAACGGCGCCAGAAAAAGAGCTTGATGGCGTGTATTTCACACGTTCGTTGGGCAACCCCAAGAGGAAGGTATGATGCGCACAGCAGCAAGTTTTCCCTCGGAAAGAAACCAAGGTTTATCGAACCAGGAGGAGCCAAGAAGCACGTTGAAGGTTGATGGCGGCGGGATGTAGTGCGGCGCAACACCGGAGATTCCGGCGCCAACGTGGAACCTGCACAACACAACCAAACTACTTTGCCCCAACGAAACGAGTGAGGTTGTCAATCTCACCGGCTTGCTGTAACAAAGGATTAACCGTATTGTGTGGAAGATGATTGTTTGCAGAGAAAACAAGTAGAAACAAGTATTGCAGTAGATTGTATTTCGAGTAAAGAGAATTGGACCGGGGTCCACAGCTCACTAGAGGTGTCTCTCCCATAAGACGAACAAGCATGTTGGGTGAACAAATTACAGCTTGGGCAATTGACAAATAAAGAGAGCATGACAATGCACATACATATCATGATGAGTATAGTGAGATTTAATTGGGCATTACGACAAAGTACATAGACCGCCATCCAACCGCATCTATGCCTAAAAGTCCACCTTCAGAGTTATCATCCGAACCCCTCCAGTATTAAGTTGCAAGCAACAGACAATTGCATTAAGTATGGTGCGTAATGTAATCAACAACTACATCCTTAGACATAGCATCAATGTTTTATCCCTAGTGGCAACAAGACAACACAACCTTAGAACTTTCTCGTCATCGTCCTGGTGTCAATGCGGCATGAACCCACTATCGAGCATAAGTACTCCCTCTTGGAGTTAAAAGCATCTACTTGGCCGAGCATCTACTAATAACGGAGAGCATGCAAGATCATAAACAACACATAAGCATAACTTTGATAATCAACATAACAAGTATTCTCTATTCATCGGATCCCAACAAACGCAACATATAGAATTACATATAGATGATCTTGATCATGATAGGCAGCTCACAAGATCCGACAATGATAGCACAATGGGGAGAAGACAACCATCTAGCTACCGCTATGGACCCATAGTCCGGGGGTAGACTACTCACTCATCACTCCGGAGGCGACCATGGCGGTGTAGAGTCCTCCCGGGAGATGATTCCCCTCTCCGGCAGGGTGCCGGAGGCGATCTCCGGGATCCCCGAGATGGGATCGGCGGCGACGGCGTCTCGGTAATGTTTTCCGTATCGTGGCTCTCGGTACCGGGGGTTTCGTCACGGAGGCTATTTGTAGGCGGAAGGGCAAGTCAAGAGGCGGCACGGGGGCCCAAACCACGGGCCGGCGCGGCCAAGGGGGCCGCGCCGCCCTAGGGTTTGGCCACCCCGTGGCCCCTCTTCGTCTCGTCTTCGGTCTTCGGAAGCTTCGTGAGAAAATAGGCCTCCGGGCTTTTATTTCGTCCAATTCCGAGAATATTTCTTTACTAGGATTTCTGAAACCAAAAACAGCGAGAAACACAGCAATCGGCACTTCGGCATCTTGTTAATAGGTTAGTTCCAGAAAATGCACGAATATGATATAAAGTGTGCATAAAACATGTAGATAACATCAATAATGTGGCATGGAACACAAGAAATTATCGATACGTTGGAGACGTATCAGGTTTCTTCCACTTCTGCTGGCTTTTCTATCTCTCAAGAAAAGTATATTCATGATGTTCTTGCCCGTTTTGCTCTTGGTGATGAGCGCATGGTTGATACTCCTATGGAGCTTAATGTTAAGCTTCGTCCTACTGATGGTGATCCTCTTCCTGATCCCACTCGTTATCGCCATCTTGTTGGGAGTCTTGTTTATCTTGCTGTACTCGTCCTGATATTTTTTATCCTTTCATATTTTGAGTCAGTTTGTCTCCGCTCCTACCACTGTTCACTACAGTCATCTCCTCCGTGTTCTTCGTTATCTTCGTGGCACGATCACTCGTCGCCTTTCCTTTCCCCGTTCCAGTTCTCTCCAGCTCCAGTGCTACTCGGATGCTACGTGGGCGAGTGATCCTACGGATCGTCGTTCACTTTCTGCTTACTGTGTGTTTCTTGGTGGTTCGCTTGTTGCTTGGAAGACAAAGAAACAGGTAGCAGTTTCACGTTCGAGTGTTGAGGCTGAGTTGCGTGCTATGGCCTTGTTGATTGCTGAGGTGACCTGATTACGGTGGTTGCTTGCAGATTTTGGGATCTCTGTTACGACACCCACTCCTCTTTTGTCTGACAGTACAAGTGCTATCAGTATTGCACGTGATCCGGTCAAGCATGAGCTGACCAAGCATATTGGTGTTGATGCTTTTTATACACGTGCTCAGGTGCATGATGAGGTTGTTGCGGTTCATTATGTGCCTTCAGATTTGCAGTAGGCGGATTTCTTTACGAAGGCCCAGACTCGAGCGCAGCATGACTTTTTACTCTCCAAACTCAGTGTTGTGGATCCACCATGAGTTTGAGGGGGGTGTTAGATGTATATATATATCTGTATATTGTAGTTTCCCCATATGTTAGGGGGCTTCCTGCATATTTGCACCTGTACATGTACTATATATTGTGGCCTTTGGCTCCCTGGTAATATTGCTCTAACACCAATGTCTTGGATTTTTTTTTCTTTCATAATGACACAATTTTTTTATACAAGTTTGTAGGTTGGTATGTTGCACTTTTTATCCTCCACTAATCTATACAGAAGCGCTAGACCATGGATATTGGGTGAGACCGTTTACAAACGGTTGCACGAGAATCACATGTTGATGCTTTGATATTTTTTTTTGTCTTCGGTTGATATATGTATCGAGCTTATATGATTTGTCAGCTGTAACTTTTTGTGAACCGAACAACAATAACAAAATAAATAGGCCAGATACATCGGTTGATGCAGAGACAGAGGCTTCCCCTTGAAAGATTCCGCATTCCATGTCAAACAAAAAACATGAATACTTTTATAATTTTCTTGAGAACTTTGAGGTGCCTCAAAATCAGACACAATTAAGTTTGTGCATGATGCTGCTGGTAGTGAATTTGCTAATAGGCAATTAAAGATTTTTTCTTCATGTATGACACAAATTTTTATGCAAGTTCGTAAGTGAACATATCAAATAGATTTTGTTCACACACACATGAGTGTAGGTGCGTTCTAGACCATCGATTTATTTTCCGAGGCTCCCGCTCACTGTGGTAGATAGAAAAGTAACTCTCTCTTCTCCTTTTATCCGAAACTTAAAGCAAAACGGAAGGTGACAGAACCACTCACACCTATGCGTGTAAGTACAAAAGTATTTTCGGTAAACATATTGCACATTACTCCTACAACGCATTCCATGTCAAACAAAAAAACATGTAATTTTTTATAATTTTGTTGAGAACTTTGGGGACCTCAAAATCTGACACAAACACCTAGTCCCTTCGTTCTAAACTAATTGGTGTTCCAATTTTGTCTTAAGTCATTTCTTTGTAGAAATATATCAACATCACCCCATCAAAGTAGTTTTATTAGATTTATCTTGCCGAACTATATATATATCTAAGGTTGTAGTGAGCATATTTTCCTATAGATTTAGTAAAACTTAAACACATTGGTGCCCCCACCGTTCTGCCTCGCCTCATGTGGTCTTAGTGCCATGGAGGTATGGTGGATCTCGGCTCTTGTTGGCGAAAAGGCTCCGCTTCTTAATATTTTTCTATAGTTTGGTTAGGCTTTGTGTTCTATTTAGAAAGGTGTGGCGGTGTTGGATTTCTAAAGATGTAATAAAGCCATCACCGTCTAGCCCCCGTCACGGCGATGCCTCTAGCATCATCAGAGGGTGTGTAGAGGTGTGTCTCCGGCGGATCTTGCTGGTTTTTGATCGATGTTCCTTCTGATTACGCTTCTCTTCATCGATGACGGTTGCAGCTCTTGTGCGTTGGTTCATTAGGGTCTTAGCATGATGACTTTCTATCTATATACTAGAATAGGCTCTACAACGACAAGTTTTGCCTGCGTCCAGTGAGGGAGGGGCGAGGATGGAGGCGCACCTTCGACTCGTTTGAGTGCTTGTAGTCGCCGCTAGGTGATCCAAGTATCTATTTGTAATATTTGTTACTTTTAGGCTTGTGTGTACTTCACTTGAGGATTATGAATAGATTAGTGGATTTTTTCATAAAAAATACCGATTTCATAGATAGAAATGTTTATAAGTGAGGAGCAGGATAGGAGCATTTGCACCTATTATGCAAAATAATGAAAAAATAATTTTAAAATTGTTAAACAAATTTGACATAAAAATTATGGTATATATTCTGACATTTTATGTTCGTACACAAGTTTTCGTGAATTTTTTATGTGGCATGTATAAAAATACAAAAAAAATATCCTGTACATAGTAGCGTTGTAGCATCAAAATTTATGTATTTTACAGGAGACACAGAAAAATAAAATGAAATTTAGAAACTTGTGTATAAACATAAAATATCAAGATGTAAATCCAAAATTTTATTTTGTAATTTTTTAACATTTTCAATGTATTTTCACACAATAGGTTCATATGCTCCTACGAGCTAAAGTGAATTTCCCGTTTATAATACACTACTTTTTTTATTGAGGAAATGTCTAAGCACCGGAAGGGCCCAGTAGATAAATAAAACATGGCCGAGCACTTGAAAGGCCCAGCCACATAAGCCAAAGCCTAGCAGCTAAATCGGCAGGCCCAGCTGTGGCCTCCCGTTTCGTTTATCACTTCTCTCCTTATCCCATCCAATCCGTCATCTCCCTCACTTCCCAAATCCACACCAATCCAACACACTGCTCCGTGCCCCCTGCAATGGCGCTCCTCGCCGTCCAGGGCATGGCCGTCTCCACCGCCGCCTTCCCTTCCCACCACCACGGCGCCGTATCCTCCTCCTCCTTCGGGATCTCAGCCACCGTAACACTCTCTCGCTCCCGCACCAGCCTCGCCGCCCCGGCCGTCTCGGCTCCTCTCACCCCAGTTCTTGATGGTAAATTCAATTGTCCTTACACTCTTGCTTTCAAATCGGTGAATTTTGTTCCGTAGGTCGTTTTAATGCTGGACAGTTCGCTAGGGAAATCCTTCTCCCGTTTAGTATCCCAAGAAAAAAGGAGTACGACTGACGGGCCGAGTAGGAACCCAAGATACTAATACTAGTACTAGCTGGAATGCCATTGATTTTACTGTATGAAAACACCGAGTGAGCTGAAATAGTTAGGAAGAAGATATTTCACTTCGACTTTGGCAAGAATTTGGCACGAAGGTTCACAACAATCAGGAATACACCCATCTTTCCAAATGGGTTGCGGAGTTGAGTTTGTGTGAGTTGGTAGTGTGTCGATGAGCATACAATTTTGTGTAGACTATGTGTAGATGAACTATAAAAGAAATGAAAGCTGCTCGTAGAAATTCTTACGGGTTGCACATGTTGAATACTAGTATCAGATGAGGGTTTGAAATTCGAACCAATTCTGACTTCTGAACTCTCTCTGTTGTGACCAGTCTACTGTGGAAGAGGGGACAGAAAGACAAAGAGAGGCAAAAGGTTCAGCCACTCATATGGGAATGTGAGTCCTCTAGCACAATCTCAATATTGGTGCGTTCATTGTGATTCTTACTTCTCCGTATGTTCATGTTAGGCACGTCCCCGTAACAAGAAGAAGGGAACAGGCCCACCACGGCTGTTCGCCCCGCCAGCGCCTCCCAGGAAGGACCAGTTCGAAGACGGGGAGATCATCGCAATCGAGATTGATGAAGACATCATGGAAAGGATGGAATAGGCTTTCTAAATTTTCCCTTATTTCACGGTTTCCCTGCCTTGTGTGAAGTACAATTCCTCGAGAGTAATTATTTTGTCATCATCCTATTCAAAGTGCAATTTCTGATAAGTAATTATTTGGTCTTTCTTAACAAAACATAGATGTCTACGTGTCTTTGATTGCTGAGAACTATCCTGTATGCATATAGGAAAACCGACATGTTAAGTTGTCTAGCAGTATGGATGAGCAGGCCCAAGTGCTTCTAAGTATTAGTTCTTTCTTGCCTTCTCTGTTGCATTCTGTGTGAATCTGGAATTCAGTTGTAGTTAGTCCAGCTGAATCTTTTTGGAAGGAAAATAAATACATACCTGTAGGTTCTTCTCTACTGTAAGTTGTTAGTTGCCTTCAGTCTTTGCACTTTTGGAGATGTTGTGGTTATCCAGCCTTGCCAAGCATATGACTGAAGTGAACGGCAATAGGATAAGTTGTGCTGTCTACCTCTTGTCTAGCCTAAATAATTGTTCAAAACAAGACTATAGCTGGTGAAATCAGATCAAAGTTCTCCACCTTGATTTTGTTACCAGCATTTTGTTTTAATCATAGCAAACAAGTAAGCTGAAGAGAAAACAAGAGTGAAGAATTTCAATCCCGTTTCCTCAACTGCACAAGGTGGCATGAATCCCTGCTGTCGGGTGAACCTTAACTTTTATGTAATCAGTAATCTACATTTGAACTTTTTTCGTTGCAGCACAAAGTGCTGGTACAATACCTGCTTTCTTCTGAATACCATGTACAATACCTGCTTTCTTGCCTTCTCTGTTGCATTCCGTGTGAATCTGGAATTAAGTTGCAGTTAGTCCAGCTGAATCTTTCTGGACAGAAAATAAATAAATATTTGTTGGTTCTTATCTACTGTATGTTAGTTGCCTTCAGTCTCTGCACTTTTGGAGATGTTGTGGTTATCCAGCATTACAAAGCATATGACTGAAGTGAATGACAATAGGGTCAGTTGTGGTGTCTTAGTGTTTACCTCTAGTGTGTTGTTTGTTTTGTAGCAAAACACTTGCCTGCGCCTGTCTTACAAGTTATCACTTGCCCAAAACCGTGAACTACGGCCCTAAATAATTGTTCAAAACAAGACAGTATAGCTGGTGAAACAAGATCAAAGTTCTTCGCCTCGATTTCATTACCAGCATTTTGTTTTAATTGTCGCAAACCAGTAAGCTGAAGAGAAAACAAGAGTGAAATATTTGAATCCTGTTTCCTCAACTGCACAAGGTGGCATGAATGCCCCCCTTCTGTCGTGTGAACCTTAAAATTTATGTAAGCTACAGTTACAGATATATGGGTTGAAACCCCCAAATTTGAACTTTTTTTTTCCGTTGCAGCACAAAGTGCTGGTACAATACCTGCTGCTTCTGAATACTAAGTTCAAATATAACAATCAAATATGGCCCACACATTATGACATCAGATCTGGCAAATTACTTGGACACAGCCATGACCTTTCACGCTGACGGGGTTGAAGTCGCTGGTCTTTCTTTCTCTCGAGCCCTCCTCGCCTCCTGTCCTCTGAAGATAGTTTTGGAAGGCAATGAGACTGCAGGGCCATGGAGTTCTTTGGAACTGTAGTCTTTCTTTCCCCTTCTTTCTTGTGTGGCAAATGCCACTCTGTTCACCTGGTTCGCACATTGGCATCCGAAGCGCTTCTGTCGAGCACAGGAGGAACGGCTGATGTCTTAATTTATTTGTTAAGTAGTATGATCGTCGTGTTAGCGTGCTAAACTATAAACCAGCTACTAAATTTTTTTTTCGAGGGCGAACCACCTACTATCTAGGACTCGTCTGGATACAAGATCCGATGTCTTACTTTAATTTTTGTTCAAGTGATGTCATCCCATAATTTTGTAGTGCGTGAACAATTGTTCGGTTACAACTCGCTTGCGATTTAAAAGTTCAGTTGCAACCTTTGCAACTATAAAAAATCTCAGCTGCAACACGATTTGCAACTAAAAAATCCCGGTTACAACCATTTGCAATAGAAAAATTAATTGCAACCCTATTTGCAACTGAAAATCTTAGTTCCAACTCATGAATCGCGATGCAAATCTGTTGGTTATAAACTTGATTGAGTACTAAGGTAAAATACTCAATTCTCACCTACTAGTGGAGAATTAGTGGTTCCGTTATTATAGGTCTAATTCTTCATGTACAGCTGTACTCCGATTGAAGAAAGATCACGAGTCATGGTTGTACAACACGACAACTTCATGAATCTACACGCATGAAATTAGCAGTTAGCACATCAAGGATCCAAGAAAAAAATAAAAAAAAGTTAGAGAACAGAAAACAAAGACCCTATCTTGGTGATGAAATACTCACAAAGTAGCACTCTAACTAGCACCAAAGACAACACCCAAACTACAGAAGAGATTGTATAAAAACAACGTCTCCAAGAAAAAAACAATGCTACCGTCACCTGATTGAAGATCTTTGTTTAGGTTTTCACTCTGAAGAAAGTCTAAATGTCAAAAAGCGGAGGGAGTAGAAAGTTCCACGAGTCATGATTGTACATGAGTCTACACGTAACAAATTAGCAGTTAGCACAAAGGGTGACAAAAACAGATGCAACCTGACCTCACTACTGATGTCAACTGGAAAGCATCGTCAATGAAGAAGAAAGCACGCTCCTCAACTACCGCGTTTCTCTGTTATTTGCAAGTTCGGTCCAGGTCGTATCCACAACCGCAAGATCATTCGCACACATGCAAGAATCGGCTCGCTCCATTCTGGGCTTGTGGCGCGCCGTCTCGATCCATCGCCCTCCCGTTCGCGAGCTACAATTCGTCCTGTGTTGATACATGCTCCAGACAACAACTCTTTGAATTTCCTTGTTGCTCAGCATGCCGCGGCCGCAAGCTATTTTGAAATTTTCGCTTGATTAATTACTTGTCACCGCTGATTCTTACACCACGAACACTGTATGTGATCTAAAACAGAAGAACTCGCTGCACAGTACCTGCATATTCTAGGTATACATACAAGTATCTGACTGGCTTGTGCTAGTCTTACGCCTAATCACTGTATGTTGAGCTACAAGACGACGTCGAATGGCACCATGGTGGACGCCGTCTTGCTGCCGATGAACCGCTCCGACTGAACCCTGCGCAGCGCGCTCGGGCCGGCGACGATCGGAGGCGACAACCCGGTCTCCGGGCTGTCGCCGCTCTCCTCCGGGATGGAGGTCAGCGCGCCGGACCACGGCGACCCCGTGCCGCTGTAGTCGCCGTGGCCGTATCCATCGTACCCCCGGTACCGGTCGTGATGTCTTGTGCCACGCACCGAGGCCGGGAGCCGAAGACGGACGAGCACCTTGGAGAAGAACCTCCGGAGCAGAGCCGGTAGCCGCCCCGCGCGCCTCTTCCTGCCGCCAGCTGCCGGCGTGGCGGCGGCGGCGGCGGGGAGGTGAGGCATGGAGATCGAGCGGCAGGCGAGCACGGCGGCGTCGAGCTGGCGCTTGAAGGCGGTGAGCTCGTAGGAGTCGTAGAGCGAGCTGCCGCAGTCCCACAGCACGAGCGCGGCGCCACCACTAGCACTGTCATCTGTCGGCTCGTGACCTGCCCGGATGTCCCTCGCCATGTTTATAGCTTTCCCTTCCCTTTCTGCCTCGATCAAACAGGCAAGAAATGGATGACGAGAGAGAGAGAGAGGCGAGCTTTACAAGTGGGTGGAGTCGGCATGAACGCGCGGTGAGCAGCGCGTGCGATAAAAGGAGACGAACGGGCTCACGGCTCACGATCGACGTGAGAGAAAAAAGGTGCCACTGATGGTGATCCGATGGTCGACGAGGAACGCATTACTTTTGTGGATGATTAATTAGGTGTAAACGCACATGCTCATCAGTCGCAGCGGTTAAGTAAGCACTTGGCATGATTGGCCTGACCATTGACCATTAATTTTGGATGATAATCTCCAAGGTTCTTCTTGACGATCGAGGTGTACCGTGTACGTAGAGTAAATCATATGGTCCTCAGTTTGTTTCTTTGTTCGTTTGTTTGTCTATCGTTAGCAGACTAACATATATCCAGTAAATTCTATATGTCCATGTCTGCATTATTCAGCCCAGCTACTACGTACCTGCCTGCAGGCTGCAGAGCATCTTATACTTCGAAGTTCAAACTTGCATGGCTTTTAGATAGCAACAGCACATAAAAATATTGCACTATAACATTATTTTTCTTAGCACATTCAAAAGTCGTTGGAGGAGCGCAAGCACCATGTGACAAAGGTTGCATCCGCGATCATATCATCTAAACAAGGGATGAATTGTTCCACTCGATCCAGCGAGCGAGGCAGCCTGCATAGCGATGTGGACGTACCCAAGTGATATACTATTGGTAGGCAATGATATGGCGATAGTTATTAGGCATGTACTCCCCCTCTAAGACAAAATATAGTGCCTATAAGATTTTTAAAAATCAAACAGTGTAAACTTTGACTAGGTTTAAATATAAAAAAAGGAAATATCAACATCCGAAATCTCAAATCAATACCATCATATTCACCATAAAGTATATTTTAATATGGAATACATTAGGCATTCTAGATGTAGATAATTTTCAAAGTTAGTGAAGTATGATTTCGCGGAACCCAATGCACGTTATATTATGGCAGGAAGGGAGTAAGATGTACCCTATGTGGTATGGTATACATACACCAATAACATACGGTACACATGTGTAAACCGCCACATCATCGTACCCATCAAAGTTGACATGATATCAGATCTTCCTTTTCGAGACGTCAAGGGATCGATCTCGCAAACCTACAGAAACCCTAGATTGCCTCCATTTAAGATAGGCCAATCCCTACAATCCTAGTCCCAAGATCAACGTAACACCGAAGAATCCAGCTCGTTGTCGGTTATGACCGGTCGCGATCAAAAACTTCCCTCCGCAAAAGCTTTGTCATCTTCCTCAACAACGACAGCATTGGCGGCCGCCCGTACCCAAAAATTGAGGAGGGAGAACTTCCTATTCTGAAAGATGCAAGCTCTCCCGACTATTCACGGCGCACAAGTCATGCATGGGGCTGCTTGACAGCTCCAACGTCTCGCTGGCGAAAACTATGATGGTTAAAAGATGAAAAGAAGAAGACCATGCTCCAACCCTCCCATGGAGAGTGTCTTGCACAAGATCACCAAGTGTTGAGCTATTTGATCAAGAGTTTTTCGTCTCCTAGCCTCACTCAAGTTCTTGGTCTTGAGCACTCCACGGATGTGTGGGCTATCATCAAGGAATTGTACACATCATAATTCTTGGCCAGTGTGACTATGTTGTGTGATGCTCTCTCCAACACAAAATAAACTAGACATGTCTGCCAAGAACATCGTCAAGATGAAAGCTTTCTCCTTCGAGCTGTTGGATGGAATGTTGGTGATGAAGAGTTAAAGGAGTTCATTCTTAATGGTTCTACACTCCTCTTGTCACTTCCACAAATGATGTTCAAAGCACCATGCTCACTAACATGTGCTCGCAACACACAACCTATGATCAACATCAGCAAATGTTGTCCAAGAGTGGCCAAGGCACCGGTACTTTTCAATCCTCTACCAATGTTGTTTCTCGTGGTCGCCACCCCAACACTTGAATTATACTTGTAGAATCAATGATCAGTACCACAATAATGGTGGTGATCACTACTATCGTGGCAATGGAGGTGACCAATACCAAGGCAATGGCGAATACCATGGCAATGGAGGCAATGACCAATATCAAGGCCGTGGTGTGCCTCAAGGGGGACGTGGTCATGTTCGTGGTCACATGCCCTCTCTTCGTCAGGATGTATCAAGAAACTTGCCGATGACACTATTGACAGGTATAATTCAAGGCTTGCTGCAAAACATTTCAAACAACGATACATCCTTTACTATGAAGATACATTTAGTCTCGTTGTTCAAGCAGCCACCATTAGGATTGTGTTAGCTCTTGCTATTTCCAAGGCTGGTGTTTGTGTCAACTAGACGCCAAGAACATGTTTTCACATGGTTTTTTTGGAAGATGAGGTGTACAAGAAACAACCACCAGATTTTGGAGATCCTCGTGATCCGCATCATATCTGCAAACTTGAAAAAGTTATTTCTGGCTTGAAACAAGCTTCCCATGCATGGTATTCTCAATTAAGTTCTAAATTGGTTGGGACTTGGTTTAACACCTACCAAGGTGGACATGTCCCTCTTTCTCTACAATAAGTCAGGTATTAATATGTTTGGTTGATGTATGTTGATGGCATTACTATGACTAGTGTGGCGACCCGGCATACTACTGCATGGTGTAGTATGCAAGTCTGATATAACACCAATGAAACACCGTTCCACTCGTATTATATCGCTCAGAGTGGTACAACAGAAACATATGCGGGTCCAAGGCATGTCTATAGAATTACAACACAGACTCTTTACAAAAGATCCACACAGCCTCCTACTTTACAATGAGGTAAAACTGCAAATAAGCTCCAAAAGAACGACTCGTGATCTAATCTTATCACGGACTCTATTTGTAGAGTATTTGACTAGTTATAGAGGCTATGAATAGATTCTAGCTAAGTAGGAGCTAGGTTTAGGAAGCTAGTTCCATTCTATGGCTAAACTAGGTTTTCTCCTTGTTGGATGTGGTATCTGACTCATCTGACGGGGTCCTGTCTCTTGAAGTAGTTGTTGACTCCTCGGCCTTCGAGTTACACTGTAGATCCTCCTTCAATGCCTCCATATCTAAGCAGGGGATTTAAGAGTGGGATGAGTACGAGCGTACTCAACAAGTTCATTATAGGAAAGAGGTGTTTAATGCACTAGCTACGCATTAGACCGTAAAGTCTAATACCAATGCAGGTTTCATAATCATTTCTTCAAAAGGTTGCTTTTATTCGAAGAACTATGTCCGTCAGCCTTCACCGGTTTACTAGAACTTCATGGAGCTCCTTTCCGGCCGCGTTCGCAGTTCCATATCCCGGAACGAGGAGTGACAGGTCACGGTTCTTTACACTCGCAGAGGTGTGTTGCTTTACCCATAAGAGATCTTAACCTTGGTGCCAACCGGGCATATGTTCCCGTCCACACTTCCTTTGGTGTGAGGCCCGGTATAAGGTCTAGCCAATCATGTTCCTCCGCTACCTCGAACACCCACCCTTTGTTGCATGCCCCGACCACGGGTCCACGTCGGTCCCATTATTCCCGTAGATTTCAAGGTGGACCCCGACCACGACAACGATGCTTGGGCTCTACCATACACTCCTACGCCGGTAGCCGCAACCCATCCTAGACCGCAATACCGTGGGGACTTAGGACTCCCCAGCCCTCACCATCTTGCTCCTTCGGGCGACAAGTGTACTACGGACTATGCCGTGGGGACTTAGGACTCCCCGACCTCACCAGCTTGCCCCCTTGGATTACAAGTGTACTACGGTAAAGCGCATCCGTGGATGAACGAGAGGTGGAAACACTTTTGACTACTCCGTCCCACTCCGGATCTTATGGTTAACACGGGTATTACGGCACAAGAATCATCGGCGACATTTGTTGTTTAATCCTAGATGGATATAAACCCGTGCAATGGAACCTCCACCATATCAACACAATCCATGGTTCCATTGCCCACCACATAGTCATATTCATAGTTATGAAAGTAGTGGTTTTGGTTTTTATGCAATAGTGATAACCATAGTACTTTGCAAGTAATTTGATAGAAATACTCAAATGACATGAGCAAGCGATGAACTTGCCTTTCTTGACTGCAAGATTATGCAGTCAAGGTCTTCGATGCGCAACAACTCCAAATTCTGAAATAGCATCATCGTCCGGTAAGGACGATGTTTAAAAGATTGGCAAGGATGCAATAATGCATAAGTATGAGATGCAATCGTTCTAAGCGTGACCTAACCCCGATGATTTAGGATTAGTGAGTTGTAATGTTTAGTTCGAGGTGTGTTGCACTTTTAGAGTGATTCACAAACAAGGTTCTTATTAAGGTGTGATTACTTGGTATTATGTACAAGGTATAGAATAAAGCTTAGTAATCAATTGAGCATACAAGGAATGATAATTGGCATAGTGTTAATATGTAAAGAACAGGTTGTCGAGCTTTAGTACTATATGGTATGGTTAATGATTACTTGTTATATTCTTCAAAAGAATAACTTTTGAAGAACAAGTTCTTTGATAAAGAACAAGTATGACAATTGGGTTGGTGGGGTTCTATGGTTTCCTATGGTTCCAATTGGTTTCTGGAGTAAAGATTAAATGGATCTCAACATTGTTGGACTCATCAATAGCTAGGGCTTGTAGGGTTGAGTTAATCTTAAGCATTCTAAGCAATTAATTATACATGGTTGCTATTAAGCTTGGTTCATCTTGCTGGTGATAACTAGCTAGGGTTTATAGATCCTATAAGGCAGGGTTGATGGCTACTCTTTATCTTCTTCAAAAGAATAACTTTTGAAGAACATACTTCTTAAGGAATAAGAAGTATTACAATTAGGTTTGAGGTTGTCTAGGGTTTGCTATTGGATCCATTAAGTAAGTAATAGTTGGCTCCTAGATAGGATGGTTAATAAGTATCTTACACTGGTAGAGTTTAGTGTGTATGGAAAATGATGCACAATATTGGCATGGTTGCTATTAGGGTTCATCACAATGGTGTGATGCTAAGCATGGTTAATTAGGGTTGATATCTCTAAGGATGGGAGCTAGGGTTTACTCTTGGTTGATCCTACTTGTTTATCTAGTTTTATTTGGATGAGAACCTACAATAGCAATTAATTAATGATAGGGTTCTTATATTCTATGCGAGTAGGATCAAGCATTGAGTTGCTCATTATGAACTTAAGAATGAAAATAAGGTATCATGATCACATGTTCTAACCTAGGGTTTAGGTTTAGAAACAATTTAGGGTTCACATGAATTAATGGAGCTAGGGTTCTTAATGGAATTAGGGTTTTAGAGTTGAAACAATTTAGGTGTTTCACATAAAATAACAGGGTTAAGGTCTTTACTCATATTAGAACTAGGTTTCCAAGTTGTGATACAATTATTAAAGTAACGATTGATAATAGAGTTGGAATTATTAATAACCTTGAAATAGAAATAATAGTGGATCTATTATTATATTATTTTAACAGACTTAATAAAATATTGATAAATACTATTAGGGTTTAGGGTTTTAATTAATAGTTGAAGTAACGATCAATTAGGATTCTTATATGATTAAACATAACCATATGGAACAATTGTGGTATTTTAATACAAAGTAATCTTTACTATTTTCTTGAGGTGACAAATAGAAACAAGAAAATTATATTTTTAGTATTTAACATCTTAAATTAAAATTGGTCTTCTAAAATTTAGAGGAAACTCATGTTATTGTTCTTTTAATGTTAAAGTGTTTGTTTTATATTATTATTATAGAGGTCATTTGCTGATACTCATTATTTTTGTTTGTTAATTAATTAATTTTAAATGATAAAGTTTCTAGGAAAAAGAAGAAGAAGAAAAAAAAATTAGATCAAATGGCCTGTTGGATTGGCCCAATGGCCTGGTCAACCAGACCCGGCCCGATTGCCTGAGTCTGTTGGGTCGAACCCACTCCGACCCCCACCCTCCTCTCATCGCACTCGCACGCGAGGACAACCTCGCTCGTTCCCCTCCTGGCGATGGAGCCGATGTCGTTCCGGCCGTCATCGCCGACCGCTTGCTTGGCCGACTCCGACGCCGTCGCTCGCCCACGAGGCTTCGCCGCCCTCTCCCTGCTTCTCCACCAAATTCCCCTTGCCGCGACACCCCTGTCGCCCGCAACTGCGCCACAGACTAACCCTAGCCGCCTCCTATTCCGGTCGTCGACGGCCGATTCCGGCGCCGTCTCTCACTGGCGTGGCGCCGCCACGGTAACCACCGCCGGATCCCGCCGCTCGACGCCGACCGGCGCTCACGCGCGGCCCCGCCCTCGGCTAACCCTAGCCCCTGCTGTTTCGGCGGTCGCCGGACGACACCGACGCTGCCGCGTCCACGCGACACAGGTCAACCTCCGCCTTCTCCTCACTGCCGTGCCGCCGCCACTAGCGTTGACGCCGGCAGGACGGCATCCTCTGCAACCCGTTTTCTTGATGATATCTGATGGCTACTCGTTGAGATACTGCTGCAGCTGGTGTGTGAGAATTACCACCAGTGCAGCTACTGGTGTTTGGCCTTTATACTGCTATGGAATGGTTGACAGCACATGCTATGCATGTGTGGTGTAAGCTGCTTGTGTGAGTGCTCCCGCCACCTAGTGTATGCTACAAAGTTGATCTTCTCTTCTTCCTTGTGCAAGCAACGTCGGGTTGTCCTTATCTTGTACTAGTCCTCTTACTTCTCTCGTTGCCAAGTGGATAATTTACCTTGGTTATTATTATGTGGGATTGGCACTATAACTGTGGGCTTAATCTGTATGGGTATTGATTCATCTTGACCATCTAATGTCAATGGTGAATTGCTATATTAAAACATGTGGGATTTTAGTGGAGACTAGCTAGATTAGAGGGATATGCAAATTGTTGCCTTGTTGCCTAAAAATGAATGGAATTATCTTAGGGTTGCCTTATCTTTCTGTGATATGGATCAGCTGCTGCCACTTGTTCCTGATGCCTACTTGCTGACTGCTGCCTTATGATCAAATTGATCCAGATTGATCCAAAATACACTTAGCTGATCCAAATGTTGCCTAAACATGAATAAATCCCTCTAATCACAATTTGGGGACTAGGACAGATTCCTAACCCCCCCATAGCTGGTTCCAATATTAACATTGCCTCACCAAAGGTGAAGCAACCATTTTTACATTAACACAAACAATTCCTTTTTGTCTTTGTTATTGGTTTTGCAGGTACACAAGAATAAGAAGAGGTGGAATAGTTTAGGGTTTCTTGTTATTTCTTTGTACTCTTCTTTTTCTTTGTAAATTGTAAATAATTGAATTGTAATAAGTTTTAAATTGTTTATTTGTTAAGAATTATCAAATGTGTTTGCCCCTTCTTATTGTTTTGATATATTTGTTTAAATTTTCATAGATGTTGTAATAATACTTATGTGAATTATTATTTATAATAATTGATTCTCATTCCTATTTGATTCTACTTTGTATTTTATATAATAGTTTAGAATTCAAATTCTTATTCGAATGTATGTTTTTCATATTGAACTTGAATTTCAAATTGTTTCCCCCCAAAACACATGAATTCACAAAGGTCATATCGAAATTTGTCGCACTCACATCGATGACAAACTCAATTCCACCGATGCAAGAGAAACCTCGATTACTTTGATAGTTTTAAACAAAAGCGCGAAAATTCCCCGGATTTTCTATGCATGAATGCAATGCACACATCTGTTTCCTCTATTTCTGTAACCCCAATACCTGGGATATTACAACTAGTTCATCAGATTAGGCAATTTTTAGTTTTCTTCACAAGTTAGGAGAGAATTTCACACTTAAGGACTTAGGTGACTGGAGTACTTTTTTTCATGGGCATCGAAGTAAAAAAGGTGTCCCAATGGCCCTTTTCTCACTAAATATATTTTTGTTTTACTTTCAAAAGTAAACATGAGTAATTGCACGTTCCGCTCCCACACCCTTGTCCTTGGATGATAAGTTTTCATTAACTGATGGTTACCCTCTTGGTCATTAGGACAACACTCATTTCAAAAGGACATCGGTGAAAAGAATCTTGATGAGGTGGAAGAAGAGCGAATTTTAACAATTTTGGAAAAAAAATGAGGCTGAGATTAAGAATAGGGAGGAAGGTTTGGAGACTCTTGTATTGTCAAAAGTGTGCACTCTTTGTGAGGATCTGAGTGAGGATGATGATATCCCGTTGGATTTAGATGATCAATTGGATCATCTTAAACCAATTGTAAAGGTAAAGAAAAATAGACAGAGGAAAGTATATGATATCAGTAATATTCGCAAAAGTACTAGGAAAAGAATTAAAAAACAATTTCCATAATGCAGAATATAAAAGGAATTAACTGGAATCTAGGGGGTTTTGGTGATACTGCGAAGCATTTGTTTGTCAAAGAGTTAATCAGGGAGCATAAATTAGATTTAATAGCCTTATTGGAGACTGGTAGATCTAACTTCTCTATTCCTTTTTTGAATCAACTAGCTGCGGGGTATAATTTTTTCTTGGTTCTGTTTGCCACCACATTGTCGTTCGGGGGGTATTCTAGTGGGAATAAACTCCGATACGCTACAAGTGCTAAAAGTTAATACATGAGATTTTTGTGTTAAGCTTCATATTGAATGCAAGCGAGATGGTTTCGAATGGATTCTAGTGCCGGTTTATGGGGCTGCCCAAGACGTGCACAAAGCAGAATTTTTGTCAGAATTAGTACGAACTTGTGAATCGGAATCATTACCTATGTTGGTAGGCGGTGATTTCAATATTATACGCAAGAGGGAGGAAAAGAATAATGATAATTTCAAAGCGCATTGGCCCTTTGTTTTTAATGCTATCATTGAACATTTAAACTTGAGGGAAATAGCTCTAACTAGAAGGAAATATACATGGGCGAGTAGGAGAGAGGAACCTACATATGAGAAGCTAGATAGAGTTCTAGCTTCAATATCGTGGGAACAAAAATTTCCATTGGTGATGGTTAGATCTTTAACTAGAGCTGATTCCGATCATACTCCAATACTTATTGATTCAGGGGTGAAAGCACATCTGGGTAACCAAGCAAAATTCTCCTTTGAGCTACATTGGTTGCGTCAAGAGGTTTTTTTTACATGATAGTAAAGGAGTGGAATTCAGTCGTAGGTGGCACTAGCCCAATGGAGGTTTGGTTGAATAAATTAAGACATATAAGAAGATTTTTTAAGGGTTGGGCAAAAATTCAAAGTGGCAAATACAAAAAAGAAAAGGAGAGACTGTTAAATATCATAGAAAGTCTTGATTTGAAAGCAGAAACAACCTTATTGAATACAGATGAAAGAGAGGTATTGAAAAGGCCAATGATGGTTTGAACAAATTAAGGAGAGAAGAGGAGTCTAAATTGGCCCAAAGAGCGAAAGTTAAACATATTCAAGAGGGGGGAAATAATACGAGGTATTTCCACTTAATAGCAAATGGTAAACACCGAAAAAAGAAATTTTTCCAATTAGAACAACAAGAAGGGACTATTGTTGGGGAAGATAATTTAAAGATTTATATTACGGAATTCTATAAGAAATTGTTTGGGGCACCGGCACCAACCAATATTTCTCTAGTTGAAGAGGAATTTCAGGATATTACGCAGATCTCATCGATTGAGAATGACATCTTGACGGCTCCTTTTACTGAAAAGGAGGTCTTTGAGGAAATTTCTCAGGTGGAACTGAATAAAGCTCCTGGACCAGATGGCTTTCCTGCTGAGTTTTATCAAAAAAATTGGGAAGTCATAAAGGATGATCTCATGGCTTTGTTTTCTCAGTTTACCAAAGGGGTTTTGCCCCTTTATAAACTAAATTTTGGTGTTATCACCTTATTACCCAAGAAAGAGAATGCGGTCCAAATTCAACAGTATAGACCTATTTGTTTACTGAATGTATGTTTTAAGATTTTCACTAAAGTTGGCACGAATCGCATCTCGGGGATTGCCCCGAGAGTTATTAAACCAACCCAATCAGCCTTTATGCCAGGAAGGAACATTTTGGAAGGGGTAGTCATACTACATGAAACAATTCATGAGCTTAATGCTAAGAAAATGGATGGGGTGTTATTTAAAATAGACTTTGAAAAAGCATATGATAAGATGAAATGGCCTTTTTTACAACAAACCTTGAGAACGAAAGGTTTTGCTACAGAATGGGGTAGACTAGTGTAATAGTTTGTCCAAGGGGGTAGTGTTGGTGTCAAGGTGAATGATGATATTGGTCATTATTTCCAGACAAAGAAAGGCTTAAGGCAGGGGGGACCCTTTATCTCTGATGCTTTTTAATATTGTAGTGGATATGCTTGCCATCCTAATTGAAAGACCGAAAGAAGATGGTCAAATTGGAGGGTTAATTCCTCATTTAGTTGAGGGAGGTATCTCTATATTACAATATGCTGATGATACTATCCTTTTCTTGGAACACGACCTTGATAAAGCAATTAATATGAAATTGATTTTGTGTCTGTTTGAGGAGTTATCGGGCCTTAAGATTAACTTTCATAAAAGTGAGATTTTTTGTTTTGGAAAGGCAAAGGAGGAAGAGAATCAGTATAAGCAAATCTTTGGATGTGATGCTGGACAGCTCCCCTTTAGATACTTGGGTATTCCAATCCATTACAAAAAAACTCAGGAATTCAGATTGGTATCCGGTGGAAACTCGGTTTGAGAGTAAATTAGGATGCTTGGAAGGGAAGTTACTATCCTATGGTGATAGGTTAGTTCTTATTAATTCAGTATTAATTAACTACCTTACCGATGTTTATGTTGTGTTTCCTGCAAATACCTGTTGGGGTAAGGAAACGTTTGGACTTCTATAGATCTAGGTTCTTTTGGCAGTCCGACGAAAACAAAAACAAATACCGGCTTACAAAATGGAACATTGTATGTCGACCCAAAGATCAAGGGGGATTAGGTATTGAGGTTCTCGAAATTAAAAATAGATGTTTACTAAGCAAATGGCTCTTCAAACTTCTTAATGAAGACGGGGTGTGGCAAGAGCTGTTACATAACAAGTACCTAAGACAGAAAATGTTATTAGAGGTACAAGCTAAACCTACTGATTCCCCCTTTTGGAAAGGATTGATGGAGGTCAAACAAGATTTGTTTTCGAGGGGATCTTTCCAAGTCGGTAATGGTAGCTAGGTCCATCCGCTTTTGGGAAGACACCTAGTTAGGAAATACTCCTTTGGCTCAACAATATCCGTCCTTGTATAATATTGTACACCATAAGAATTTTACAGTTGAACAAGTGCTTGCCCAACCACCTTTGAATATTACATTCCGAAGGGTACTGAGTGGTAGTAAATGGACTTCCTGGTTATAATTATGCAGGAAACTCATGATGGTTACTTTGAATAATGAGGAGGATCGTTTTGTTTGGACGTTGACATCTAATGGGGTGTTTACTGTTAAGTCAATGTATGAAGATCTTATGTCTGACCATACCCCTTTTTTGAGAAAGTATCTCTGGAAGGTTAAAATACCGCTTAAGATTAAGATTTTTATGTGGTTCTTGAGTAATAAAGTACTGTTAACCAAAGATAACCTAGCTAAACGTCATTGGAATGGATGTACAAAATGTGTGTTCTGTGGGGAACAAGAGACCATTCAACACCTTTTTATTGATTGTCCGTTAGCTAAGCTCTTATGGCATACGGTTAATTTCACATATGATCTTCCACCTCCCACCAATATTACCAATATGTTTGGCAATTGGTTAAATGGAGTAGATAGACAATCTAAAGATTTTATCTGGATTGGGGTTTCTGCTTTATGTTGGTCTATTTGGAGGGTCAGAAATGATATAATTTTTAATAAAAAATTCTCTCTTCATTTTTTGCAGGTTATCCATATGGTCTCCCACTGGGTCCAACTCTGGGCCCTACTCTCCCTGGAGGTACAGCGGGATGCCATGGCTTCTGGATGCACACGGCTCCTGATGATTGCTCAAGATATCTTGTGCCAGACTGGTTGGCGACATACTAGAAGGCTATGCTGATCTGTAGTCTTAGTATGGTTTGGTTTCGATGGTTGGTTCTTGTATCAATCCTCGGTGATGCATGAGTTGTAAAAATATTTTCTTGAACCTTATTTAATAAAGGACTGTGTGCATCATCATGATGCAGAAGCCGAGGTATAACCCCATTTCGAAAAAATGTAAGATACAGTCAATGTTGGTCTCACATTTTACTCATCTACTCTTCTTTGTGCTTTATCAGATTTAGACTGGATAGTTATCTTGATGACATATAATTTACAAGAGGATTTCCATATTTTTTGGTCCTAACTTGATTTCACGGAGTGCCAAAAAATAAACTACAATGCCTACATCTAGCACCAAATATGAATATAAATCCATGGCCAATGCAATAGCTGAACTAGTCTTGGTGGTTGAAGAACTTCGAGTTTCTCTCAAGGAAAGACCGTGTTTATGGTATGATAATCTTGGAGCTACCTATTTATCTAGGAATCGTATCTTACATGCCCAGACGAAACATATTGAAATCAACTATCGCATTGTTTGTGAAAGAGTTGCAAGACATTAGGTTCATCTCCAACAAAGATCAAATAGCTAATGGATTTACCAAAATGTCTCTCGAGGCTGCAGGAAACCCTAACTCCCACTCTAGGGTTCCCACCGGCAACCAGCGCCACCGCCGCCGCGCCAAACAACTTCTCTCTGTGTGTGTGGACGGCATCACTGAGCGTGTGCTCAAGCCTCTTAGGATGGACAGGGATAGGCGTGGGAAGAGATCGTTCGAGCAGTTCAGCGGAGAGGAGGGTCGCCGCAGGGAGCAAGATCTGAGGCAGAGGCTCGAGCGGGAGCAAGCGGAGCAGCGCCGGCAGCAATCCCAGCGCGACAACGAGGCTCATCGGCGGCGCGAGGAGGAAGGAAGGGCGAGGGTCCGTAGGGGCCGGGAGCCCCGCAGACCTCATCTGCCTCCTGCCCAGACCTTGCGAGGGCGCGAGTCGGGGCGGGCGGCGTCAAGCTCCCAGGGACCTGCGCAGGGGGAGCGCGCTAATCCTGGTCGGGCGTCGGAGGGAGGGGCCCCGGCGTCCGGAGATGCGGCTCACATTGTCTGTTACCACTGTGGGAAACCTGGCCACATCCAAGCGGAATGCAAGGACGAACCCTTCTGCGTCAAATGCAACCAGGTTGGCCACCTATCGGCGATGTGTGCCTCCATGGCTAAAGCTTCGGAACCTTTCTGGGCTGGGTATGGCGTTGAGGGCAGAGGTTTCGTTTGCTGCGACGTGCCTGAAGAGGAGCTGCTGCCGCCGGCGCCGAACGCGGCGTTGGTTATCCTGGAAGGTGGAGATCTAACGGCGGAGCAGATGGAGGAGGAGCTCAAGGACTTGGTGGACGAGGAGTGGGAGTGGCGCGTCCAGAAGATCAACAGAACTGATTTCGCCATGTTTTTTCCCTCCAAGGAAAGCCTACGCATGGCCATCAGGGGTGGTGGTCTCACCCTCCCATCAAGCAAATTCCACGTGATTGTCACGTCCAATGCTGGGGACCCTGCGGCGGTGGAGCAGCTGGAGGAGTGCTGGGTAAAGCTCTACGACGTGCCACCTCCCTTCAGACAGGCGGTGCGGATTCTGTTGGCCACCAGAGACCTGGGCCGCCCCATTGCAGTGGACGAGCTCTCGCTGGCCTCGTCCGTGGACCCGATTCGGGTGTTGATCGGGTGCAGGGCCCCGGTGCAACTCCCCCCCTTCACTGTCCTCTTTGTCAACTCCCAAGGCTTCAAGGTGCGCATCGTCCGGGAGGGCGGAGAGCGGGAGGAACTGTCGGATCCTCCCCCACCACCGCAGAGGAAGACGTCGGAAGACAGGGAAGAGGACCTGGAAGAGTCTGAGGGCGAAGGTTGGGACGGCCGCAGGGGCAAGCATATCAAGAAGGACAAGGGTCCGGCCACGGGGGAGGGGGGCTTCACCACGGTGCCCAAGCGCAAATCTGTGCCCATCAATGTCGTTCAGGAGATCCCTGTGGTGAATGGCCCGAAACTCCCCACCACTGCTTTCAGCCAGTACGGGTCTAATCTGACAGAAGGAGGAGATATCTTTCCGGTCCTCGCTGAGATTCTTCACCCCGGCAAGCCGCGGAAGGAACCATCTGGGGAGATGGTGGAGTCTGGAGGTGACCAGCTCTCGCCTTCGCTGGTGTCCTTTCAAGAGTCCCCGCAGGTGGGCGACGAATCTGTCAAAAGCCGTCCTTCTCTTTGGAAGGCACAACAGCTGTCGGAAGAGGATCGTGTGGAGGCTGGCATCGCCACTCCAGTGACTTGGGAGTCGGACCCGGCGGCCATGCGCTCAAAAGAGAGAAGGAGCAAGGCCAACGCCGACCGCCCTTCTCTGGCGTTAAAGATGGTGGCTCAGCAGCTGAACTTCACTGAAGAAGAGGAGCATCCTCTGGAAAGGGAGGGCGAAGTGGCGCGGAGGATTGAAGAAAAGGCGCTGGAAGGAGACCTGTTCGCGGAGGGTTCCGTGGTGGCAGAACTGGCGGCTCCGATCGCCAGGGCGCCAAGGAGTAAGGCGTCGCCGGTGGCTGCGGCTAGATCGAGCGCCCGCGGAGCAAGCTCTTCCGCGACCCCGATCTTGGAGAAGGCGATCCAACGCGCAAAAGACAAGACCCCAGGTACGTCCAAATCGATTGACAATTTCGCCATTCTGCAAGATATTCCCGATGCGTCTTTACTTGCGGTTGCGCGAGATAGTTGTGTTGTGTTTCCCTCGGCTGCGGGAAACCCTGCTCCCCATCTGTCTATGTTGCGGGCACGTGAATTGGCCCAGGCGGAACTCGCCCTAGCAAGGGACCGAGCGGCGGAGGAAGCCCTTAAGAAGAAGGTGTCGGAGAAGCTGGACGACCCTGTCCAGGAGGCTCAGCAAACCACCGCCACGTCTTCTCCTCCAGTTGGGTCTGGGGCGAGCCGGACGATGGATCTTAGACAAGTCAAGAAGAAGAAAATCCAGAAAAAAGCGCTGGTGACAGGAAGAAGGATCCTAACCCGCCAAGCACGGGGTCGTAAGGTGGTGGATCAATGAGGGCCCTTTTCTGGAACATCCGCGGGTTCGGTGTTAGGGGACGCCGAACTTTGCTCAAGGACTATCTCCGGACACACAGAATCGACATCGTTTGCCTGCAAGAGACCATCAAGCAGGAATTCACAGATCAAGAGCTGGCGAGCCTAGAGATTGGGGACAAGTTTGTGTGGTGTTGGCTTCCAGCTAATGGACATTCAGGGGGAATGCTCCTAGGTTTTCGGGACAGCTGTTTCGATGTGGGTGCCATCGACAGGGGCAGATTTTTCATCTGTACCGATGTTATCTGTCGCGCGGACCGGCTGCGGTGTAGAGTTATGGGTATCTACGGCCCGGCCGATCACTCTCGCTCGGCGGAATTCTTACAGGAGATCTCCAACAAAGTGAACAGCGCGGACACCCCCGTCATCATGGGTGGAGATTTCAATCTCATCAGGGCAGCCCATGACAAGAACAATGACAGGCTTAATTGGACCAGGATAGACCTGTTCAATGAACATATCGCTGGTTGGGGCCTGCGAGAGATTCCGCGCACTGGGGCGCGCTTCACTTGGACCAACAAACAGCTTAATCCAGTCAGGTGTGTGCTGGACCGTGTCTTCATTTCACCTGAGTTGGAGCTGCACTTCCCGCTCTGTGCAGTTGCGGCTGAGACTAGCCTGGGTTCGGACCATACCCCGCTTATTTTTGACTCGGGTGAAGGGAACCCACCTAAGAGCAACCGTTTTTTCTTCGAGTCGAGTTGGCTTGAGTCTCAGGGCTTTCAGGCGGCCCTGGAAACTGTCTGGCTCTCCCTTGCCAACAGGGTGGGTGGGAGAGACATCGTCGATTGGTGGAATTTTATGAGCACGGGTCTGCGCCAATATCTCAGGGGCTGGAATGCAAACAAAGGCAAAGAGACCAGGCAGATCAAGCAAATCCTGCTGACTCAAATCAAGAACCTGGATGACAGAGCTGATTCGGTGGGGATTGATGAAGAAGAGTGGGCATTCCGCTACCATCTGGAGGATCAGCTGCTGGAGGTGTTTCGTGCGGAAGAGGAGTACTGGAGACAGAGGGGTCGTGTTCGCTGGGTGCTGCAAGGAGATGCCAACACCAAATTTTTCCATGCGATGGCAAATGGGCGCCGCAGGAAGTGCTGCATTTCCTCCCTGGTGTCGGATCAAGGGGTGATCACCGATAAAAGGCTCATACAACAACACATCTATGAGTTCTACCGTATGCTCCTCGGGTCGGAGGAGGCCAGGTTGTGCGGGCTCCTCCCCAATGCTTGGGGTCCAACCGCTCGTGTCTCCCAAGAAGAGAATGAGGGGTTGATGCGCACCTTTACGGAGAAAGAGTTGGAAGTTATAGTCATGGACATGAAATCGGATACAGCTCCCGGCCCGGATGGGTTTCCGGTGTTCTTCTTCAAAAGTTCTGGGGCCTGGTCAAGATGGGTGTGCTCCACATTCTTAACGACTTCATCCTGGGTAGGATTGACATTGCGAGACTCAATTTCGGGATTCTCTCGCTCATCCCTAAGGTCCCCGGGGCGGACAGAATCACGCAGTACCGCCCTATTGCTTTGATCAACGTGATCTTCAAAATCATATCCAAAGCCTTCGCCACCAAGCTTGATCCTATCGCGCACCGCATCATTAGCCCAAACCAAACGGCTTTTATTAAGGGCAGATTCATCCTTGACGGGATCTTGGCCCTTCATGAGATAGTTCACGAGGTGAAAACTAGAAAACAGGGGTGCATCTTGTTAAAGCTGGACTTCGAGAAAGCCTATGACCGTGTTAACTGGTCCTTTTTGGTGGAAGTCCTTAGGGCAAAGGGTTTCGACGCTGGGGTCGTACACCGTATTTCGCAACTTGTCATGGGGGGACAAACGGCGATTGCTATCAATGGAGAAGTGGGCCCATTCTTCAGAAACAAGAGAGGGGTCAGACAAGGGGACCCCCTCTCCCCCCTGCTCTTTAACTTCATGGCAGAAGCACTGTCCAAGATTCTCTCCTCCGCGGCAGCAGCTGGACACATTGCGGGAGTGGTTCCACACTTGATCCCCGGGGGGATTACGCACTTACAATACGCGGATGATACTCTCATTATGATCCAAGATGAGGACTCTCATATTGCAAACTTAAAGTTCCTCCTCATGTGCTTTGAGGATATGTCAGGCCTCAAGATTAACTATCACAAATCTGAGGTGGTGGTCATGGGGACCTCAGCTGCCCGGAAACAACAGATTGCTGACAGGCTCAACTGCAAGCTTGGCTCCTTCCCCTTCATCTATTTGGGCCTCCCCATCTCCGACCGTAAGCTTACCATGGAGCAATGGCTGTTCTTGGTCCGCAAACTGGCTGGCCGGGTTGAGCCTTGGTGGGGCAAGTTTATGTCGTCGGGAGGGCGGCTCATCCTCTCCAACTCCTGTCTAGCGAGCTTGCCACAGTTTGCGATGGGTTTATTCCTGCTTCAAGATGGTATCCATGCAAAGTTCGACTCTCACCGGGCCAGATTCTATTGGGAAGGCACAGGTCCGAAGCGGCGCTACCACTTGGTCAATTGGCCTGCTGTCTGCCGACCCAAGGAGTGTGGAGGCTTGGGGCTCCTTAACTCCAAAAAGATGAATTTGGCTCTGATGATTAAGTGGATTTGGAAGTTATACCAAGCTGATAACCCTATCTGGGCGCAGATCATCAGAGCAAAGTACAATTCCGCCAACAACATTTTTGAAGGAACGGGACAAGGGGGCTCCCAGTTCTGGCGTAGTCTCCACAAGATCAAACATCTTTTCAAGCTAGGGGCCAAGTTTGAGATTCGTGATGGTAGACGCACCCAATTTTGGATGGACAAATGGACAGGGCAAGGGGCCCTCAAGGATAGATTTCCAGCTCTGTTCAACATTGCTAATGCGCAGATGAGCACTGTTGCTCAGGTGTGTGGTCCGAGGGGCTCTCTGACCTTCCGAAGATCGCTAGATCCCCAGAACATGGAGGACTGGCAGCAGCTGAGAGCCATCATTGAGCAAACCGCCCTTTCCCAAGGTCAGGACAGGGTCTCCTGGTCCCTGGAACCCTCGGGTTGCTTCTCCGTCAGATCCATGTACCTGAAGCTGGTCCAGGGAGCCTCTATTGCTCATTTCCGGGACGTTTGGGCGGCTCGCCTTCCTCTTAAGATCAAGATTTTCTCGTGGCAGCTAGTCCTCGACAAGTTGCCCTCCTGCATCAACATTGCCACTCGGCAGGGGCCAGGCAATGGTTGCTGCAAGCTTTGTGGCAGACCGGAAGACGCGGCGCATATCTTCTTCTTGTGCTCCCCGGCGATCTTTGCCTGGAGCGTTGCCCGCCAGCTGCTGGGCTGCAGTTGGTGCCCAGCCAATTTTGCTCAATTTTACGCCATCATCTCTAGTCTTTCGGGTAGATTTAGAAGATGTGTGTGGTTGCTTTTCGTGGCGCAATCCTGGGCCTTGTGGCTCTTTAGAAATAAGATGACCATTGAATCAAAATTTATGAACCACCCCGCTAACATCATCTTTAAAACTATGCTGTTTCTTCAGATGTGGATGCCCCTGGCAAAACCCCTGGACCGGCCATGGATCGAACACGCGATTGTCGAGCTCAAGCTTCTTCACGCCGCCTCCAATCCAAGAAGGCCTGATCAAGTCGCCTGATTGCCCCTGGTGTTTCCCCTGGTGTTGGTGCCGTGCTCTTCATAGGCCGGTGTTTAGCTCGGACTAGTTCTTTTGGCCAAAGCTGTTGTGCCGCAGCATGTATCTCTTAACTTGTTGTGTTAAACCTGAGGGCTTTATTAATTTAAAGTCGGGCAGTCCATGCCTTTTATCTAAAAAAAAAAAAAACCTTACCGGCAAAAGCTTTAGACGAGTTTGAGGGTAATCTTAATCTTTCACAAGCTTTAGATTAAGTGTGCTGCTAGACATGTAAAAAAAAAGACATGAAAAAGGATTGAGCGCACCCGCTAGGCGACGAACTCCGCAGTTCTGCTGTTCCGTCCGATCTGAACAGAACAAACCCACCCGAGCCACTCCCGTCGTCTTTCCCGTCCAAATTCTGCCCACCCCGATCATCCATCCCAAGCGCCGCTACGGCCAACTGCATGCCCCTGCGCGCCGTCCGGCCACCCGCGCTCGCCGCCCCGGTAGACGCCATCTCGTAGCGGCAGCGGCCATGTCCATGCGGCTCGCTGGAGAGCTGCGTCGACAAACGAGGCCCCTAGCACGTGTGTGTCAGTGTGACGTGTGTGCGATTGAGCCGGTGGTGACGTCCGACGAGGTGTTGTGCTGCACTGCAAACAATAGCTGATTGTGTGGAGGTCTTTTATTCCTCTTTCGTGGTTGCAGTTCATGTGTGGCATTGGCACATTGGAGCCTCTTCTGGCACTAGGCATCGTATGGCCGTATGGATGCAGTTCAGCAGTGGATGTTTCTGATCATCGAAATGTATTGGACTGAATCCAAACAAATGTTTCCGTGACGCTAGATGTATTGTAGTGTAGTACAGAGCACTCTCGTCGAAGAGGCTTGCTCCGTCGCCGATCACCTTCGACGCCCGCTCGCAGGACCGCGTGAGTCCAGCTCAACCTCGTCGACCATGTCGTCCCGAGGTCCTCTTGCCACGTCGACCACGTTCCCCCGAGCTCCTCCTGCCACGTGCGCCCCGAGCGGCTCCACCGCTCTCTGCAACCTCGCCAGACAAGTGTGTTGGCCGCCACACTCCGTCGCCTCAAGCTCCGTTTCTCCAGTTGTGCCCAGGGGCTGGTTTTTGGGTGCCAGATAGTATGCAGCTCGTGGCAGCAATTTTGGTGCAACAACTTTGGTACCTGATGGTGAAACTTTTGTGTTCAACAGAGCAATGTTGGTGCCCACAAATCAACTTCGGTGCCTCAAAGGTGTAGTTCATGTATCCAACGGAGCGTGTCCGCTGTTGTGAAGTTGCATTGTTTTGTGAAGTTAATTCAATGTCTTCTTTTATTGCCTTCCCAAAATGAAACCATTATGAAGTTAGGATGTTATGCAATAAATTGGCAGAATTGAGCAACTATTATGCGATTTTAGGCAACAACCTAACCAAAATAAACAACAGGGGACATTGTGTGCATAATGAATAAAGAGAAGGGTAAAAACTAAAGTGTAGAACATCTGAGTGGATAAGATTCCCAGTGTTCATCCCGTGCGGTTCCTAAGGGAAAGCTTGTACAGTCCCATCATGGGAAAATTGATAGCGGGGAATGGATTTCTGGCAGCGCGCTAGCGTAGTGGCGGTTGCAATGTATGAGAGGGTTTGTAGAACCGCGAGAATCGTGGTGGCACACGGAAAGAGAGAACCACCGGGCGCAATTTTGATGCCTAAGGGCGCACTTGTAGTGTCTCACAAAGCAATTTTGCTGCTAGTCATAGCAACTATGGTGCCTAACGACGCAATTTTGGTGTCTTAAAGCGTAACTTTGGTGCTTGTCCAAGCAACTTTGATGTTTGGAAACACAATTCTAGTGCTCAAAGAGCAACTCCAATTTTTGTGGTCGAAAGAGCAATTTTGGTTCCCGTCAGAACAACTTTGTTGCCTAACAGCGCAATTTTGCTGCCCAAAAGCGAGAAACTTTCGTGGCGGTGCAACTCTGGTGCCCAATAACACAATTTTGTTGCATGTGAGAGTTAATTTGGGCCCATCATACCAACTTTGGTGCCGGCTAAAGCCGCAATTATAGTGCGCAACAAAGCAACTATTGTGCCGGACATAGCATCTTTGGTGCCCGACGGCGCACTTCTGATGCCCAATTATGCCGGACCTAGGGCTCCGCATGTGGACATGTCGGTGGCAAGAGCTAGGTTGACATGCTCGGCAACGCCTCTACATCCTACCGTTGCCTACCGCTGCATCGAAGTTGCACATAGCTGAATCAAAATTGCCTACCACTGCACCAAAGTTGCCTACCGCTGAGCCAATTTAACACTGCTCCAAAGTTGCCTACCACTAAACGGAAGTTGCCTCTGCATCGAAATTTTCTAGTTCTACTGCGATGTTACCTACCGCCGATGATGACGAAGACACCAAACATGGGGACCATGGTGGTAAAGGTGGATGTAAGATGTGTCGAAACCTAGGGCTCCACATGTGGACCTGTTGGCGGCGAAGGCTAGGTTGACATGCTGGGCAACACCTCTACAGCCTACCGTTGCCTACCGCCAAATCAAAATTTCCTACCGCTACACCGAAGTTACCTATCGCTGAACCAAAATTTTATAACACTGCTCCGAAGTTGCCTACTTTGCCAACTTGCAATGTTAACATATGTAGCTGGAGGGCAGAAGGTCGCCCCCATGCTTTCTTCATTTGCATAAATACAAAATAAACACTTCCGTTTGTTTAACGTTGGCAGCGTGTGTGATAATTGAGTGGATGAAAATTTTCCGAGTAAGGTCTATTCAGGTTCTTTATTTCATCTCTTACTTGATGCAAATATGTTTATTGATAGATCGCACATGCTGACGGAACCCTTGCATTAGGTGGTTAATTTAAACCGAGCACAATGTGCCTTTAATAAAAAAAACACACGTATTCATTGTAGGCTTCGTTCTCTGGTGACCTTTCCATCTACTAAATAATGGACATTGAAAACAAATTCACAGTAGAGTCGGTTATGGACCATAGGGCAGAGTACACCTGGGCACAACTTAGGCCGGGCCAGACTTCAGCCAGGCCTAGAAAAGCCCGGTGCTAAAAACTCAAGCCCAAGCCCAGCCTAGCCTGAATATTGGGACTAGAAATCAGGCCTGAAACTGGCCCGAACAAGCAAAATTTGGCCCGGCCTGAGAGACCTAAATTGTATGAAATGCAAACTGAGCCTAGCCCAACCCGACATTTGGGCTAAAAAAACAGGTCCGAGCCCAGCCTGACCCAGGAATTTTGTGTCGGGCTGGGTCGGACCGTCTAGGCCGGGCTGCCCATGCCAAGCTGTAGGCCGGAGTCGATTTTCCCACACTAAGCCATAGTTGAAAATAAGCCGACTTTTGGATGAATCCGTAGAATGCACTCACAAAAATTCAATCTACAGAACAATAAAAATAAATTGAACTGTGAACAATGTCAAGTATGGATGAATAAAGAAGTGAGCCTAGCTCATTTGATTAGGAAGTAGATGTACAACCCAGTCACATAAGTTCAAGTCCCTAAAGATGCAGGTTTGGGTTCTTATTATAAAAAAATCAATGTAGGGGCTTTCCCTGCCATATTCTTTTCAAACAAAAAAAATAGATGAATAGTTTTTTCGTACTATTCATAGCCAAATTCGTCTAATTGGGTTCTATATTTACAGGACGAACCTGGGGCTGCAATTTTGGGGGTTACATATATGTGTGTACAATGGATGCGTGCTATCAATTATATTTAATTTTTTAAACATGTTAAATATTCTTTTTAAATGATTCTATCACTCCAAACTAGATATTACCCAAGTTGTTCCGACATTCCAAGAACCATGCTTGTTGAGAGTTTTTTCTTTGTTAGGTTGTATTTTTTTCGTTCACTGATGGAGATGGTGGTGGAACTTGAACTCTTGTGTAGTTGTATCAGCTTGATATTTTGACCTAATCAACTTATTAATTTTGCAAAGAGTGAATAAAAGACATAAATTAACGTAACAAGCGAAGATACATGCTAGCTATTGGACTGGACTTACTTCCGAACCAAAACATCACATACATAAGACCAGTTTTTACCAACCGTAGTACTAAAACATAGCTTCCATGGAGTCGTGCATCGCAGCACCCAGAGAAGGATATAGCGTGAGACAAGGCATGGCAAAAGGCTGAATGAGCCATTCAGAATTTATAAAGAAAAAGAAATACTAGGCCATAACCTGCATGGAGCCATGCATCCCAGCACCAAA
Source organism: Lolium rigidum (assembly GCF_022539505.1). NCBI lineage: Eukaryota > Viridiplantae > Streptophyta > Magnoliopsida > Poales > Poaceae > Lolium > Lolium rigidum. Next base: position 261,974,891 of record NC_061508.1, read on the forward strand.
TATGAATATAAATCCATGGCTAGTGCAATAGCTGAACTAGTCTCGGTGGTTGAAGAACTTCGAGTTTCTCTCAAGGGAAGACTGTGTTTATGGTATGATAATCTTGGAGCTACCTATTTATCTGGGAATCGTATCTTACATGCCCGGACGAGACATATTGAAATCAACTATCGCATTGTTTGTGAAAGAGTTGCAAGAAAATTGTTGGACATTAGGTTCATCTCCAACAAAGATCAAGTAGCTAATGGATTTACCAAAACCTTACCGGCAACGATAAACTCCGCAGCTCTGCTGTTCCGTCCGATCTGAACAGAACAAACCCACCCGAGCCACTCCCGTCGTCTTTCCCGTCCAAATTCTGTCCACCCCGATCATCCATCCCAAGCGCCGCTATGGCCAACTGCCCCTGCGCGCCGTCCGGCCACCCGCGCTCGCCGCCCCGGTAGACGCCATCTCGTAGCGGCAGCGGCCATCTCCATGCGGCTCGCTGGAGAGCTGCGTCGACAAACGAGGCCCCTAGCACGTGTGTGTCAGTGTGTGCGATTGAGCCGGTGGTGACGTCCGACGAGGCGTTGTTGTGCTGCACTGCAAACAATAGCTGATTGTGTGTGGAGGCCTTTTATTCCTCTTTCGTGGTTGCAGTTCATGTGTGGTATTGGCACATTGGAGCTTCTGCTGGCACTAGGCATCGTATGGCCGTATGGATGCAGTTCAGCAGTGGATGTTTCTGAGCATCGAAATGTATTGGACTGAATCCAAACAAATGTTTCCGTGACGCTAGATGTATTGTAGTGTAGTGCAGAGCACTCTGTAAATTTGAACTACCACTCCCTTTGGTTGAGGCTTGCTCCGTCGCCGATCACCTTCGATGCCCGCTCGCAGGACCGCGTGAGTCCAGCTCAACCTCGTCGACCATGTCACGTCGACCACGTTCCCCCGAGCTCCTGCTGCCACGTGCGCCCCGAGCGGCTCCACCGCTCTCTGCAACCTCGCCAGACTCCGTCGCCTCAAGCTCCGTTTCTCCGGTGAAGGTGATCATCCGCTGGTCACGACCGTCACCATCTAGGTAGGTTTCAATCCCGCGGGTCATGTCTGAAAGATGCTACCGGCTTGTCCGATGCTTGGCGGATAGGGGCTGGTTTTTAGGTGCCAGATAGTATGCAGCTCGCGGGAGCAATTTTGGTGCAACAGTTTTGGTGCCTAACAGCTAACGGCGCAATTTTTGTGTTCAATAGAGCAATTTTGGTGTCCACAAATCAACTTTGGTGCCTCAAGGAGTAGTTTAGATGTCCAACGAAGCGTGCCCGCTGTTGTGAAGTTGCATTGTTTCGTGAAGTGAATTCAATGTCTTTTTTTTATTGCCTTTCCAAAATGAAACCATTATGAAGTTAGGATGTTATGCAACAAATTGGTAGAATTGAGCAACTATTATGCGATTTTAGGCAACAACCTAACAAAAATAAACAACAGAGGGACATTGTGTGTACTAGCACATTACCCGTGCTTCGCGACGGAATCATAATAACTACTACACATAATATAAAATTAATTATGTAAACATGATTTCTTACCAATTCACAGGCTCTACAAAAAAATGCTTATTGGATGATTTTTGGTTATTCTGAACAATATTTAGATACAAATACAATTGATTAATATTTTGTATACTGATAGTGTTTTGGAAAACCGAGCGAACATGATTTTTCTTCCTTGTGTCAACGGGCGCCTATAGGCTCCTTCATCAGGGGTACCACCAATTTCTGACTGTCCGTTGTCTCTCATTGTTAATTACGTGTGCCTATATGTGTTCATTATTAGACTAATGCAGACTATTGTAAGTCCTGACAAAGGTTGCTGCTAAGTTAAGTTGCTTGAAGGAAATATCATCACATTAGTATAAGAATGGATGCATATGATTAGAACATGCAAGAGATGCCTATCCAACGAATGAGCAGACGACAGAGGTAGGCGTGGACGAGCAAGGCCGTCGCCATCAACGAGGAACATCTGGAGGCGCGCAGTAGCAGAGTGGAGGCCACGGCTCGTCGGCGTTTGCCAGCGGCAACCCGCTCCGGCCGTCCACGAGGAAGATGGAGATCGGCCTGGACATGCTCCATAACATATGCAGATCAGCAGCATTCGTAATACAGCTTTGAAATCCTCGATGACCAGACCGGCATGTCCGTCTCCACGATGTACTCAAATTTCAACGGGCGCCTATAGGCTCCTTCATCAGGGGTACCACCAATTTCTGACTTACGGTTACGTTTTTTTCTCGATCCAGGCAAACCTACATGATTTTTCTCACGGGACGTACCACAATCCTATTGGGCCAGAGATGGATTCTGTTTTGTCTGGGCTGGTACGATCGTGCATGAGCCGGAAACAATTGATCGAATCGGTCCTAACGCAGCGCCGAAAACAATCACAATCGATCGAATCGGTCCTGACGCAGCGAGGTAGGACGTACCACGGTCGCTTTGCCGTTTAATAGTAAAGATAATGAATAAAGAGAAGGGTAAAAACTGAAGTGTAGAACATCTGAGTGGATAAGATTCCCAGTCTTCATCCCATGTGGTTCCTAAGGGAAAGCTTGTACAACCCCATCATGGGCAAATCGATAGCGGGGAATGGATTCGTGGCCACGCGCTAGCGTAGTGGCGGTTGCAATGTACGAGAGGGTTTGTAGAACTGCAAGAATCGTGGTGGCACACGGGAAGAGAAAACCACCGGGCGCAATTTTGATGTCTAAGGGCGCACTTGTAGTGTCTCACAAAGCAATTTTGCTGCTAGTCAGAGCAACTATGGTGCCTAACGACGCAATTTTGGTGTCTTAAAGCGCAACTTTGGTGCTTGTCCGGAGCAACTTTGATGTTTGGAAACACAATTCTAGTGCTCGAAAGAACAACTTTGGTGCCTCGCAGCGCAATTTTTGTGGTCTAAAGAGCAATTTTGGTTCCCGTCAGAACAACTTTGTTGCCTGATAGCGCAATTTTGTTGCCCAAAAGCGAGAAACTTTCGTGGCGGTGCAACTCTGGTGCCTAATAACACAATTTTGTTGCATGTGAGAGTTAATTTGGGCCCATCATACCAACTTTGGTGCCGACTAAAGCCGCAATTATAGTGCGCAACAAAGCAACTGTTGTGCCGGACATAGCAACTTTGGTGCGCGACGGCGCAATTCTGATGCCCAATTATGCCGAACCTAGGGCTCTGCATGTGGACATGTCGGTGTCAAGAGCTAGGTTGACATGCTCGTCAACGCCTCTACATCCTACCGTTGCCTACCGATGAATCGAAGTTGCACATAGCTGAATCAAAATTTCCTACCACTGCACCGAAGTTTCCTACCGCTGAACCAATTTAACATTGCTCCAAACTTGCCTACCGCTAAACCGAAGTTGCCTCTGCATCGAAATTTCCTAGTTCTACTGCGATGTTACCTACCACCGATGATGACGAAGACACCAAACATGGGGACCATGGTGGTAAATGTGGATGTAAGATGTGTCGAAACCTAGGGCTCCACATGTGCACCTGTTGGTGGTGAAGGCTAGGTTGATATGCTGGGCAACACCTCTACAACCTACCGTTGCCTACCGCTAAATCAAAATTGCCTGCCGCTACATCGAAGTTGCCTACCGCTGAACCAAAATTTTCTAACACTGCTCCGAAGTTGCCTACTTTGCCAACTTGCAATGTTAACATGTGTAGCTGGAGGGCAGAAGGTGGCCACCATGCTTTGTTCATTTGCATAAATACAAAAAAAAAGTAACACTTCCGTTTGTTCAACGTTGGCAGCGTGTGTGATAATTGAGTGGATGAAAAATTTCCGAGTAAGGTCTATTCAGGTTCTTTATTTCATCTCTTACTTGATGCAAATATGTTTATTGATGGATCGCACTTGCTGACGGAACCCTTGCATTAGGTGGTTAATTTTTTTTATGAAACACAGTACAAATATAGACGCTCACATATACGCACATACACTCACCCCTATGTACGCACGCACACCCTACCCCTATGAGCATCTTCGAGAAACTGCGTCCAAGAAACTTCATCGACGGGTCTTGAAATTAACGAAATCACCATATACGTGTCGCTATCGATGGGAACGTCGCCTTCCACTGACGAATATTTCGCCTTTTAATGAGACACCAAAGTGTCAAACCTAGAGTTTGAACTCTGCTGGGCTGGGGATGCCCCCTCCTAACCACCCAACCATAAGTTGGTTCTCCATTAGGTGGTTAATTTAAACCGGGCATAATGTGCCTTTAATAATAAAAAAACAACACACGTATTCATTGTAGATTTGTAGGCTTCGTTCCCTGGTGAGCTTTCCATCTACTAAATAATGGACATTGAAAACAAATTCACAGTAGAGTCGGTTATGGACCATAGGGCAGAGTACACCTGGACACAACTTAGGCCGGGCCAGACTTCAGCCAGGCCTAGAAAAGCCTGGTGCTAAAAACTCAAGCCCAAGCCCAGCCTAGCCTGAATGTTAGGACTACAAATCAGGTCTGAACCTGGCCCGAACAAGCAAAAACTTGGCCCGGCCAGAGAGACCTAAATTGTGTGAAATGCAAACCGAGCTTAGCCCAACCCGACATTCGGGCTAAAAAACAGGCCCGAGCCCAGCCTGACCCGGGAATTTTGTGTCGGGCTGGATCGGACCGTCTAGGCCGGGCTGCCCATGCCAAGCTGTAGGCCGGAGTCGGTTTTTCCACACTAAGCCATAGTTGAAAATAAGCCGACTTTTGGATGAATCCGTAGAATGCACTCACAAAAATTACTTCTGAGTTTTTAAACATAACCATGGGGTATATCTAGAACTTTAAAAAGAATCAGCTAAAAAATTCAATCTACAGAACAATAAAAATAAATTGAACTGTGAACAAATGTCAAGTATGGATGAATAAAGAAGTGAGCCTACCTCATTTGATTAGGAAGTAGATGTACAACCCAGTCACATAAGTTCAAGTCCCTAAGGATGGAGGTTTGGGTTCTTATTATTAAAAAAATCAATGTAGGGGCTTCCCCTACCGTATTCCTTTTAAAAAATTAGATGAATAGTTTTTTCGTACTATTCATAGCCAAATTCGTCTATTTGGGTTCTATATTTACAGGACGAACCTGGGGCTGAAATTTTGGGGGTTACACATATGTGTGTACAATGGATGTGTGCTATCAATTCTATTTAAATTTTTTTAACATGTTAAATATTATTTTTAAATGATTCTATCACTCCAAACTAGATATTACCCAAGTTGTTCCGACATTCCAAGAACCATGCTTGTTGAGAGTTTTTTCTTTGTTAGGTTGTATTTTTTTCGTTCACTGGTGGAGATGGTGGTGGAACTTGAACTCTTGTGTAGTTGTATCAGCTTGATATTTTGACCTAATCAACTTATTAATTTTGCAAAGAGTGAATAAAAGACATAAATTAACGTAACAAGCGAAGATACATGCTAGCTATTGGACTGGACTTACTTCCGAACCAAAACATCACATACATAAGACCAGTACTAAACCATAGCTTCCATGGAGCCGTGCATCGCAGCACCCAGAGAAGGATATAGCGTGAGACAAGACAAGGCATGGCAAAAGGCTGAATGAGCCATTCAGAATTATAAAGAAAAATAAATACTTGGCCATAACCTGCATGGAGCCATGCATCCCACTATCCCAGGACCCAGAAGGATGTAGCGCGAGACAAGGCATGGCAGAATGCTGAATGAGCCATTCACAAGCAGCAGAAGGCTGAATGAGCCATTCAGAAGCGGCAGAAGTCATCTTTATGGCCTTGATCGCATTGAATCGGCCGCCGGCCGTGGGTCTGGAAGGCGGACATACATCCCGGCGAAACATGACTGTGCCTCTGATAAATGTACTGTACGTACGTGAGACCCCGGCACCGGCAGGACAACCATGCATGCATATAGACACCACCAAGGTAGCTGCATGATGCAGCAGCTAGCTGCCCTTGATTTGCTCTCATTTATGCCCTCCTTTACTGTGAAAGCTAGCCACCTTCAATCGTGGGCCTGCAGATCTCCACCCTCAAATGTTCAAGATGAATAAATATTCTTGCCCTTCCTTTAATTTCCTTGCGAATTGCGATAGTATAGCCACCCCAAACTCCTGAACCCTACTCCATGTCATACCTCTTTCGTGGATACCATTCAATACACTGAGCCTGGCTTCAATGAAGCTTCATCTAGTATGAAAATTGAGAGGGGGCCGGAGAGACGGTTCCATCTCTTTAGAATTTGAATCTTTTAGTAGCAAATTCATCAATCCCGCATTACAGATTCACGGTTCTCTGGACTATATATGGTGTCCAAGGTATAGCACGCTATTTCTCCGCTAATAGCACGCTATTTCTCCGCTAATAGCACGCTATAGGATATCTAGAGGGTCCACGCTAAATTTTAGTAATTTTGCTCGTTGTGGCGTTATTTGCGAAACAACATGCTATATCACGCCAAAACTTCATGGCGTTAGCACGCTATTTTTTTCAGGCAAGTTGCTTTCACTTTTTCGTAGTGATGAACTACAATCTGTTGGTTCCACTTCTTAATCAGAAGATAATATCTCTAATGCTAATAATTTTTAATAAATAATTTATACTATGTTGTTCCTTGTGAAATGCTGATGTTAGCCTTCTAAAATATTTGAGATCTATTTTTATATATGGTTATGTATGTATGATTCAGTCACTTTTGGACTATATATCCATTCGTTCTAGTAAAATTATTTATTTTAGGCTATATTTAGTATTATTTTAAAAACTCTATTTAAAATATACCACGCTATTAATACGATATATTGTCCATAGTGTTTGAAGGAGGCTGCCACTATTTCATTTAGCACGCTATTTTAAACCTTGATGGTGTCTAGCCTCTGAGAAAACGAAACATAAACAGAAGTCCATTAGTTAATTGGACATACTACCTCCCTTTCAATGAATAAGGTGCATATGTATTCCAAGATGAACTTTTATCAAAAAATTAAGCAACGAACAAATCTTGATTATATTGTACGCAATTAGTATCATTGGATTCGTATTGAAAACACTTTCTAGTGATAATAATTTTATAAAAACAATCTTTATATATTCGCAGTAATTTTTGGTCAAAGAAAAAACACGGATAATGATGGCACCCTTATTCATTGGAATGGAGGGAGTAATATGAACTTGGAACCATAAAGGCCCCTTAGGGTTAAAGGATTTTCAAATGAATTTTAGAGGAATCCAATCCATAGGATTTTCCCTAAGAAATCCCTTTGGATCAAAGGAATGGCACCTCCAAAATTCTTGTGGATTGCATTCCCACACCTCAATTTCATAAGAATTTCAGCATCCACTCTAACCGCTCTTTTACACTCATTCGTGTAGGGGCGAGCACTTTGTTTTCCTCGTGTTCCATCCAAATGACCATTACTGAAAGTTTTCTCTATTTTCCACTCATCTATTTTGTACCTAAATATTACTCCAAAGAAGTCCTACGCATATTTTTCTATTTTGTAATCATGTGATCCAAAGAAGCCCTACGCATGCATGTAGTGATCGAAGAAAGGCTTAATTTGTTCGTCAGAGCTGGTGTAATCTGAATAAAATGTATTGCTATGATTGTGTTATCTGTGCTAGGTAGGCGGAGAACACGAACCGATAGCTGATCGCTCTGAGCAACACTGCGTGTGTGTGTGACCCTTAAGCTAGGTATAGCTAGCTAGGTGGCCATGCACCGATGATGAGCTTCACTCTGCATGGCGGCACGAGAAATTTAAGTTTCTCTGACATGTGCATATATGCAATGTCCCTGCATGCATATGCATGGTGCCCTATAACTGTTGTCCTGCCAGTTCTGTTCCGTGGCCACCGGCGCAAACGCAGGATCCTCCTCTGTCGTCTCGCTATTGTTTTCTTCTCCCCTTTGTCGTCTGGCTGTTGTTTTCTTCTTCGCTCCCTGACATGCTCTCAAGGATCAGAGGAAGCAGTGCTGTGCTGTGCATGCTGGAAGAACGTACAAGCTATACTGTATGGCATCGCATGCAGACATCACATGAATGCACCGGTGCAATTTGCAACGCACGTAGTACTAGTATAAGCTTGGAAATGGTGGTAAGCTAGGTTTCTCGGGTTGTTGATGGGGTTAATGTTGGAGTAAATGTTGAGGCAGGAGGCAGGGACGAGAGGGAGGGAGAGGGGATGCGACGGCTAGCTGATGATCACTAAATAGGGGCCGCAGTTGCCATTAATTCGATCGCAAAGATGGGACGACGATCATATTCATGTCTTACTTAACTGTGCCATGACTTCTCCGTGTCTTGCATCATTCATGGTTCATACGTTCATACAGTGTTTCTCTTTTTCAAGGGGAGGATTTATATTTTCTAGGCATGAGGAGGAACAGTTGAGTGATAGGGCACCAACGAGGCCGTTGGAGGCAGCATCTGATGGTATTAGAGGATCTAGGAGCCGGGGATGCACAACAGCTATTGGTACTTCTTTTTTTTCAAGGGAAGGATTTATTTTTTAGGCATGACGAGGAACAGTTTGACAGGGCACAACCGAGGCCGTTAGAAGGCAGCATTGTCTCATCAACAACACCTACCGGTGGAACTACCTCGGGTCCGTGTCCATGGAGACCACCGACCTCTGCGGGGCAGTGCAGATGTTCGACGCGTGGTGTGGTGGAGCTGGGTGTCGTCGGTGTTCAAGGAGCGGGTGTCGAAACATACAAAAGACGGTGGCAAAGTGCGAGGCATCATGCATCAGACGGAAGAAAAAGATGTAGAGAGACTTTCATGTGGGATCACTTCGTTTGAGTAATTGAGTTAAGAGATCGGTTAGGTCTAAGTTTAGTCCACACCGTTTTCTCCTCTAAATTATAAGTCATCAGCTAGAGATGCCCTGAGAGGATCTAGGGGCCGAGGATGCAGAATAACCATTGGAAAGACCAAGTAGCATTAATGTAATTGACACAAAAAAATATCTGTACATCGCAGTTTGAATGAAACAATGTACAAAAATTAGAATTAATGTTTGAAGTAGCTTAGAAATAATTTGCAAAATACATTTTATGGATGAATAGAAACTACTACTAATTAGTACATCATTAGGGTAGGATGGGGGCAGTAGGCCAGTAGCTCCCTCTAGCCCCACACTTCCTCGGCTACTAGGAGTGATGAGATGATTGGGAGATAGACTTTTGATTACTGGCTCCAAATAAAACCTGACTATAAAAAGATGAACTACAAAATTAACAAATTCTGAAACCAAATGTTTGTCTAATTTTAGTAAGGTGGTTATCTAGGTGTCTACTGTCTAGTAGCCTGGGTCAGTCAAGTAGAGAGGGGAGAAGACTGTAAAAGTGGCACGCCTCAAGATTGGCAGAGCTCACTCACCGCTGGCATCAGCCAGCCGGCTTGGTGGAACTTTGTTGCCAGAAGCGGAGAAATGACAAAATGATAAACGTGACACAACATCACAAGTTCAGGGTAAAATGTGGTAAAAACGAAAATAGGGCAAACAGCATCACAATTACAGAGTAAAAAAGAATGAAATTTAATTAAAAATTAATAACCAACATTTTTTTCCAATTTTGCACTAAGTTGGTTTAGCTAGGGCAACAGACAATGTGGATATTGACAAATAAAAAAGTCAGGGATATGTCTGCAAATATAAATAGGTACGCCCTGATCTGTTCAGGTTCATGTGTAGGCCGCTGAGCAAACCTGATCATTTCAGGATTCAAAGGCAGCGAGATCTAATTACGGCATGGAAAACCCCTATTATACCCTAGCAAATCACAGCATGCATGCTCACAGTTAGATTAGTATCTGGAATAGTAATTGAACTTTTGATCATCTGTCTAGTTAGTGTAATGTTACACTTTCTTAGCTCCTCGATGTAGTATGAGATAAAGAAGGATGCAAGTTATCTTCGTTGGAGCTGGCGAAGGAGGGTCAGCTATGTATGGCAATGGTGGAGACCGTGGCAACAGAGCAAGTTGATAGGTGACAGAGAGTGACGGTAAGGGCCAAGGAGGCGGTGGATGAACTAGAGCTCGGCTATAAAGATGACGGTGGTAAGCCGAGAGTGTGGGGCACATGAAGTTTAGGATTAATCGCAACGATAAATGGAGCAAGAGAAATATGCATCTTTGATGCAGATCTAATGGTAAAATTATAAAAATATTACAGTATATCAATCCAAATTCAGGAAGAACATTCCCCTTTGCATTGCTAGCATTTGTGTAGCTTTTGGCGGTGGTCCAAACGAGTAACTAGTAAATTATTAGATCACTTAACTACATTGAAGGTAACAAGACATACGCAAAGAGACATGTACAAGTGTCTATGTCGCTACTTTATAGAATAATATTACCGGACTTGATGAAACTGCCTTGGCTCTATCTTGTTAGATCTTTGCTGTTTATTGTTTAAGCAGCTTTCTTAACTAAAGGTGGCCACTCGCAGGGAATATTACCTAGAGATACATGCGATCTAACGTTAACATGAATGTTACTGGCAGGGCAAAAGGAATGTGACGTTATTACTGCGGTGAAAAGTGTACATCAGTAATGACCATACGCAGTCTGCCTTAAATGGAGTTTAATCACTATAGTTTGCTGCTGCATTGATGCGTGGCAGGGTGCAAATGGATCGAGCAGGGATCATGGAAAAGCGAGTAAACCCTAAAACGGAGCAGGGGTGCAAATTGATGCGTGGTACAATATATCTTTTGCGCAATCTTTTTCTGGCTTCTCCAATTACTCTATGTATTCTAGATTTTCTGCTCCGATTTTGCCCTTTCTTTCCGCCTCTCGCCTCCCATTGCACCACCTCATAATCAGGGATGGATGTACACTTACCTAGGGGTTTGCACTGGACACCGAGTAGATATTTTTGGTACATACCAATTTTTTACCACACATGCACCTCAAAAAACATATGCACCCTAAAATATGAATTTTCTCCGTTGGGGCACCGGTAGTCACCATGGTGTTGTATGCTCTAGCCCCGTCCCTTCTCATAATTAGCCCTCCGATATTATGTCATCTCAAGCGTACTTGTTCACCTTCGCCTTGAGAGTATCTTTTACATATTCTGTTACTATTTTATGTCAAGTAAGAAATTTAGTATTGGAGCACCTTATTTTTTAGAATATGCGCCCACATAATTAATAGTAAGAAGAGCGAAAGTTGTTTTCTGTCTCTTCATCTCTCTCTCAAGTTGGTTGTGATAAATTGATGAGCGTAAAAACCAACATGTTTTACAATACCTAAATGTTTAAGTAATGTTAGGAATTTTGTGTTTTACCGCGTTGGCACACACCTATTGTATTTGTTTCACAAGATCTTGGAAATTAATAGGAGGATTTGCAACCAATCCATATGGAACCATATCTGGGAAAAATAATGATGATTTAAAGTATAAAATACCTACCAACAATAACTCACACGAGGTCAACGTAAAAATTTGTGAAACGACATTCTCATAAGAATTAACGACCACCCGTCATTGACACCACCTCGTCAAATATATTTAAGCCTTGAAGACAGATCTAAGAAGCGAGAAACAGAGCCACCAGAAAACGCCAAAATCTGATCTCCGGGCGAGATCCAGAGGGGGAACTCCCCGAAGAGGATCCATCATCATCGTTGCTTGGATCATTGGAGGCCACGGAATCGATCTTCATCAGCACCATCATCAACACCATTGGTCATCTCGTTGTATTCCTTAACCTTTAGTGGGATTCATATTTTTATTCATTCGATCTTTACCATTTACTTTACCATCATTTACATCGTCTCATTTACTTTAGTTCATTTTATTTACCTTGTTCACAACCCCTTTAAACTATCACTTTTATTTTTCTGTGGTTTTAAAGACATCTTTCAGGTACTTCTAAGTGAAGGTAACAAGGGGTAATAAATCCACTAACAATCAAGATCCACCCTGGATTCGATACTCTTACTTTTCAAAACTAGCTGCATGTGATATGTGACCTTGCATGACACAGTTTCCGAGGAGCTTAAAGGTTTTGGTTTTTGTTTCAAGTTATCTTATTTCACTATTTGTACTTAGTTGTTTGCAGGTTCAAGGCAAGCACCATGGCTATGTTTAGGAATCAACCAAAACCCACAACACCGAAGCTTTCTTGTCTCATTATTCTCCTTGGAATAAAACTGATGGAGCAAGACGCACTGTTTCTTATTTCAAGAATAGACCAGGTAAAAGTCTTTAAGATGCTATATGAGATATAAAGAGTTGCTTAACACATTTCCCCATAATGGTTTACCTAATTGGCATGTTTTATATGTTTTGTATGGAGGACTAAGTGAAGCAAACAAAAATGAAATAGGAATGGCCTCTAGAGGATCTTTTTTGTACTTTTCAATTACAAGAAGAACGGAAATTACTAGACACTATGTGTCACCGTAGGGAATCTTGGTCTTCTGATATAAGAGATGAAGGAGGAATTAAAATTGAGCATGATTGCATTAAAGATTTTTTATCAATATGATAAGTAGATGTACTTGATGAACAACATCATGTGGGTACCGATTTTGTCTTGCATGTCTTACAAGCTCTTGCAGAACAAATTAAAGCACCTAAAAAGGGTGGTTTGGGTATGGTAAGCCCGCTTAGAAGGCACATCCAAAGAGAGAGGTAGGATATGCCTCCATTGATGCTCCTTTGGGCCCAAGAAATGAGATACCTCCTTACGAGGAGCCCCCTTCCCTAGGATCAAAAGAATGCATGAACTGGCATATGAAGCTCAACATAATGCAAAACTCGATGAAGAAGAGAAGCTCTCTCCTAAGATCATTGAAGGAGAAACCAAGGAACCCACAGTTATTGAAGAGGTAAAAAGTCTTGAGGAACACACGTTCCAAAATTGCAAGATAGTAAAAATGGAAGAAGATACTTCGAAGATTATTAATGGTAAGATCATTTGGAGGAGTCTCTTATTATGGTTTATGTGATCTAGGATCTGCTATAAATGTTATTTAAATACTTTCTACCATGCAATTTTAGAAGATATAACACCATCCATTCTTCGTGACACTGATATTACCAATGAAATGGCAGATATAACTCTTAGCATACCTGGGGATAGTTAAGAATGTTTAAATGTTGGTCCTTATACTTTTCCCATTGATCTTGTTGTTATAGATATGCCACATGATCCTCTTTGCCTTATTAGCTTTGGAAGAACATTTTTAAACCGTGTGAATGCTAAAATTGATTGCAGAGAAGCGACTATATCACATAATTTTGGGGAAGAGCAAGTGAAATTTCACTTCTCCAAATTTAGGGAGCCGCCTTAATTATTACAAGGACCTTATAGATCAAGATGGCACAACTATAGCTAATCTATCTGGTATATTCTATGGTACTCTGGTCAGTGATGTAGAGAGAAGCTTAGATAATGAAGAAGTTATCATTGAAGATCCAAAGAGTGACGAACCAAATGAGTACATACCTTGACTCAGCACCTATAATGGAGTCTCGTATGAATGAATAATATGAAGAACCAGAAAGGAAGGTAGATGAAGATCTTCCACCACTTGAACTCAAACCTCTACCAAATAGATTAAGGTATGAATTTTTAGATGATTCAAATAAATATCCAATTTTAATTAGGACTAATCATTCAAAGGAAGAGAGAATCAAACTCATGGAGGTCTTAAGGAAGAACCGCAAGGTAGGGTATTCATTAGCCGATCTTAAGGGAATAAACCCCACTATAACCACTCATCGATTATTCCTAGAAGATGGGTCCGAACGAGTAGTGGATTTCCAAAGGAAACTCAAACCTCAAATGAAAGAAGAGGTAAGAAAAGAGGTAATATGTTTATTAGACCCTTGCATTATTTACACTATAAAAGAAAATGATTGGGTTATCCAAGTTCATAGTGTTCCTAAGAAAGGAGTATTTATTGTTGAGCCAAAGGAAAATCGAGAACTGGTTCCTGTTAGACCAATTTGTAGGATATAGAATGTATATCGATTTTAGAAAATTAAATAAAGAAAATAAAAAGGACCCTTATCCTCTACCTTTCATTGCAATTCTCTCTCATTTTTTTTACGGATGGCTACTTTAGGTTTTCTGAAATAATAGCTCATCCCAATGATCAACTTAAGACTACTTTTAATTGTCCTTTTGGATTATATGATTATGGTCATTTTCCTTTTGGGTTATGTAATTCCCCAATCACTTTCCAAATATGGATGACTTCTACCTTGGCTTACTTTGTAGAGGACATTATGGAAGTATTCATGGACGACTTCTCCGTCTATGGAACCTGTTTTAATAATTGTTTGTGGGTTTCAAATGTTCGGATGCCAGAGCGGTGGCTCCGGTAGCGGCTGTCTAGCTGTAGGGTGTCATCTTTCCCGCTTGGGCGGAAGAGTCGTCGGCTCATGTGGTGCGCGGTCTCGGAACCGGCATGTTGCGTTGTGTTGTTCGGCTTTCAACAAGTTTCGCTTATTAACTGGTCATTTTTCCTCTCTTAATGAAAAGGCAGAGCTCTTGCCGATTGCTCCCAAAAAATAGTAGGCTATTGCTTGTAGCCGCGGCGATTTCTGATGCTACAAAAGGCTATAACCAAGCTATAGTGGGCTGATACGTCTCAAACATATCTATAATTTTTGATGCTCCATGCTTGTTTTACACCAATTTATATATATTTTCTCATGCTTTGATGCACTTTTATACATTTTCCGGCACTAACCTATTAACAAGATTCCACGGTGCCAGTAACCTGTTTTCTGCTATTTTGTATTTCTGAAAAGTTATACAGAAAATATTCTCGGAATTGGACGAAACAAAAGCCGAAGTCAATATTCTTCTGTAATAAAGACAGAGTCCAGAGGGGGGTCCAAGAAGTGGCGCAGGGTGGCTAGACCACTCCTAGGCGTGGCCTGGCCCTGGCCCGCGCCTAGTGGTGGTGTGGGCCCCACTGGCCTCCACCGACATCACCCCTCCGCCTTTTTATTTACGATCTCGGGAAAATCCTAAACACCCGAGCCTCCATCCACGAAAAGTTCCATCGCGGCCGCCATTGCACACCCTAGCTCGGGATGGTTCTGAAGCTCTTCCCGGCACCCTGTCGGAGGGGGAAATTATCGCCGGAGGCATCTACATTGCCATGCCCGCCTTCGAAGTGATGTGTGAGTAGTTCATCCCTGGACTATGGGTCCATAGCAGTAGTTAGATGGTTGTCTTCTCTAATTTGTGCCTCATGTTTAGATCTTGTGAGCTGTCCTACATGATCAAGATCATCCTTATGTAATGCTACATGTTGTGTTTGCTGGGATCCGATGAATATTAAATACTATGTTTAGATCGATTATATATTCTTGTCATATGTTATTTGTGATCTTGCATGCTCTCAGTTGCTAGTAGATAAAGTAGATGCTTGTGACTCAGAGAGGGGGTATTATGCTCGATAGTAGGTTCATGCCTCTAGTTTTAGTTTTCTGGAAGAGTGACAATAACTTCTAAGATTGTAGATAATCTGTTGCTACTAGGGAGAAAACAATAATGTTTTATCCAAGGGTAATTCTATTGTTTACTTTACACACATTGCTTAATGCAATAATCTGTTGCTTGCAACTTAATACTGGAAGGGGTACGGATGATAACCGGAAGGTGGATTATTAGTCATAGACGCTGTTGGATTATGGTCTATGTATTACTCCCTCTATTCCTGCATATAAGCCATATAATGTTTTGAGAAAAAAATCCATAATATAAGGTTTACGGCGTTGCTCTACTTACGTGGATAATACTTTTAGTGATTCGATTATGTTTCCTTAGCTTATGCAAAGTCCTATATTAGCTCATATTAATTGCCTAGGGTTAATCACACCTAAACATGGTGTAATTTTTTTTCTAAATATGTGTTTCTTAATTTCCGTGCCAAAAACTATATGGCTTATATTTAGGATCGGAGGGAGTATGTTGTAATACCCAAACAAATCTCATAGTAATCATCTTGTCATGTATGGTCGATATTCTGTCAATTGCCCAGCTGTAATTTGTTCACCCACATGTCATGTATCTTTATGGAGAGACACCTCTAGTGAACTGTGGACCCTGGTCCTTTCCTTTACACTGATAAATTCAACCACTACAATCCTGCTCTGTTTACTTACTGCAAGCTCTCTTCTCTTTAATTACTGCAAACCTCTCCTTCCACTCGATACATTTAATCCTTTGTGTTCAGCAAAACCGGTGAGATTGACAACCTCACTTAAGTTGGGAAAAGTATTTGCGTTGTGTTGTGTGCAGGTTCCACGTTGTTGCTGACACCGGTAATGCCCCCTGCCAATAGTCAGCTAGCAACACCTTCAGAAGTCATGCCTTTCTCCTAATGGTCGATTAAACCTTGGTTTCTTACAGAGGGAAAACTTGCTAATGTGCTCATCATACCTTCCTCTTGGGGTTTCCAACGGTGTGCAATCAGCGCTCATCACGGGCTAAGGCCATATAGCCGATTTTCTAAACAATGGGGAAAAATCAGTATTTCAACAACATATAATCGTATATAGTATATACATCAATAATTCACAGATGCATAATATAGCAGAAAACCAAAACTGATCCCGGGTGCATATGCACCCGGTATGTATAAAACATATTTCAAAAACATAAAAAATTTAGGAAAAAAATTTAGCATGTAGAGGGACATGTTCTATGTGTGCACGTAAAGTTTCACATAAAACCGACAATTTTTATACCCTGTGTAAAAAAGACAAATAATGCCTCGAGAAATAGACTATTTTAGCACCAAAAATTTGTCTTTTTTGCACAGGGTACAAAACATCTTGATTTTTGCTAAAACAACTTTGTGAGCATGTAACATGTCAAGGTATACATGCGGCATTTTTATTTATATTTTTTTGACATTTGTAAATATATTTAATATGTATTTCAAATAAAGGGTGCATATGCACCCGGGTGCAGAAACACCCTGTCCGTAATATAGTCACATAAGAGATGCACATAGCCAAAACATAGTTCACATATAGTTCTGTCCAAAACATAGTTCAAATAGTTAAGGACATAGTTATGTTCATATATTAAAACATCGTTAAATAGAAGCAGTTCATGACATCATGGTGTCCATAAAGCAGCTCTGAAAATTTTGGGTCAAATTTTTGTGGGCCCCTTGAGCGGGAAGATAGCCGCAATTAGGTTAAATTGGGGCTAAATAGCTATAGTCAGACTATTAGCGGTTATTTCCATTTTAGCCTTTGAAGGCTCTAGCCATAGCCACATGCCTGACTAAAGGCTATGTTTCCAACAGAGTGTGCATAACTGTGGATGAACCTGCCTCTACTATCATCTCCTGTACGGCTCCCGATACCTGGAAAGCTAAATACCGCTGGAGGATATGCCAAAAGATGGAGACGTCCCATACCTCATCGCCTTCCATTGTTGACTCACCAACTTCGAACCAAGAACAACAAGCATGACTTAACGCCACCATGGGAGCCAACGTGCATAACAACTTCCAGTAGTAGGCATGACTTGATGACTCCACTGTGTCATTGTACTAGCACCTGACAGTGATAGGCGTGACTTGGCACATCTGCAAGAGTCGTCGTGACTAGTACCGAACCCATTCTGGAGGTGGAGGGGGCGTCCATACCGCCGCCAGCCTTGAAAGCCCATTAGCAACTCGATACCTAGCAGCCGGATCGTCCACACGCGCATGGAGGCCGCCATCATCATCCACAAAATAGGGTTGCTGCCATTATTGCCAAACTCTCGGACCACCATTGGAAACCAAGGTTTAATAGCACACTATTTTCCGTTAATAGCGCTTTAGCGTATTTTGATAGTCCACACTAAATTTTAGTAATTTTGCTCGCTATGACACTATTTGCAAAATAACATGTTATATCGTGCTAAAACATCATAGCGTTAGCTCGCAATCTTTTACAACCTACTGATACAAGGGTTTGAGTTTTCCTCGTTAAGAAAAGAAAGAATTTCCTTTTGTTTGTTGTGGTGGTGAACACCAATCTGTTGATTCCTCTTCTGAATCGGAAGATAATACCGGTAATACTGATAAATCTTGTTAAATAATTTATACAATGTCGTTACCTCATTAAATATTGATGTTAGGCTTCTAAAAAATTGGAGGAACTATTTTTGTATGTGATTATGTATGTACGAAACGGTCACTTTTGGACCGAAATCCTTTATTTTTAGACTCTATCTGGTTTTTTTCAAACCGCTAGTTAGAATATAGCACGATATTAGCACAATATAGCGTGCATATCATTTGGAGGATGCCACCTCTATTTATTTTAGCACACTATTTTAAACCTTGTTGGAAATCCAACAAAATGATTGTGGCTAGTCCGCCACCACTAGCAAGAAGTGCCACCTAGCAATGGCCTTGAGAAGCCACCACCTATCTGCCATAACGCACTCCAGGTCCTGTTCCATAGGCCCGTCATCCTAAGAGCAAGTACAATAGATCCTAATCAGCTGGCTATAAAGAATAAAACAGTATATTATTGCTTAGTTGGAGGAGAGAGAAGAGAAGTGGGATCTCATCCAAGAGCTAGGTCTTGCACGTGCTCCTATATGCACTTTGACAGAGTGGTAGGTGGGTCATATATTAATAGATTAGCACAATTTTATCACTTACTATTGTATATATTGGCTATATGGCTACATGGCCATGTCTAATAGCCATTGAACTTGCTCTAAAGAGACGAGGGCATTGCGGCTTCATCACCGCCCGCTGCCACCAGATTCCCTAGCAGCCACCATCAGTGCAGTCACCACCGTCCAAGGAAGGCCGCAAAAATCCATGTTGTGCCACGCACATAGCCACCGTCCAAATGTGTCACCATGATCTAGGACGGAGATATCCTACTGCAGAAATGGACGAGGAGACACGATCTTGCTATCTGCAGACCACCTGGAGGGCTTTGCCCTCCATTTACCACTAAGTGCATGTACAATGTTGGGCGCTACATGAGCGCTTAAGGTGCATAAAAATATAGCAAGAAATCAGATTTATCTCTAAGCGCCCTTGGCTCCAACGGTAGGTGCTTCTCACGGACGTAGAACTGCCAGGCTGATACATGTTTCTATCAAATTTATTCCTAAGCACCGCCGCTTTATCTTGCGTCCACACGACATAGACGCTAGGATAATCAGCCGTAACTGCCGATCGATTGGGATTGCAATCCTGGTGCCCCTATCTAAGAGCCCGCGTTGGGATGCCCTAAGAGCATCTACAACACATAGACGCTTGAACGGGCGCTTATGAAAATAAAAATAGGTCTTAATCGTGTAGCACATGCCTTAGCGTACAAAACAAACATTCCCTCCAGTCCTTTTGTCCCGGCTCAGTCTGGAGTCGGGACAAATGGGAAGGCCACGTTGCCTTGAAATCACCGAGAAGCTACGGGGCCTTTTGTCATGGTTCTTTAAGGCCTTTTGTCCCGGTTGGAGCCTCAAACCGGGATAAATGGGTCTAAGGCCTTTTGCGGCCCTCTGGCAACCCTTTTGCCCCGGCTGGAGACACGAGCCGGGACATGAAGACCAATGGTTCGTTGCCGCGCGGAACCCGATCATCGTCGCCATTACTGGCGCACAGAATTCGGGTCACCGCTCGCCAGAATCTAAGACGGCAGCGCGGCCAGCCACGGGAATTGATCACCCGGTGGCTGGCTCTATTCATCTTCATCTTCCACTCCTTTATATGCTCACATCTTCTCCACAATTGCCACACACACACATTCTCTTCTCCATCTCATCACCATTGCAAAAAAAGCTCCTCTTCGTCGATGTTTTGGACTCGATGGAGCACCTCGCGCGCGACCCGGCTCCCTGAACTCGGGTGTAACACCTCATGGCCGAAGGGATGGATTTCAAGGTCACGATCGCTCGCTGTGCATGAAGAGTGGAGAAGTGGATCAGCGACATCAAGAGGGACTTTCTCGACTCCGCAACGACCAAGTGCGTCGGCCTGGACTGCGAGTTCACCGACCCTCGCGCAGGTGATCAGCGCGCCGCCATCCTTCAACTCTTGGTGGCGTCCGAGACTTTTTTGTTCCAGATCTGTTATGCCAATGAAGTGCCACAAGTGCTCAAGGAGTTCTTGCAGGACGGGAACATCAGATTCTGCGGCGCGGCTATCGAAAATGATATGCAAATGCTGAGTTCCTACGGTATTCATATTACTTCCGCGTACGACCTCCAGAAGATACTCTCGAACCCCACCAACAAGCCCACTCCGAGTGTATATGATCTGGCAAACTCTACCATTGGGACAAACTTTGAGAAGAAGAGGAAGAAGTACAAGAAGATGGACGTCCCCGCGCATGGAAAAAAAGACGAGCTCATTTTTGGATGGGCCAATTTTCCATTGAGCTACGAGCAAGTGGACTATGTTGCTCTAGACACTCGCATGGGCTTCGATATTGCTAGGAGGCATTGGATGCTATGTGGCTACAATAGCCATGTTGATCGCTGATGCGTGCAGTTGACACACGTCCGTTGGGAACCCCAAGAGGAAGGTGTGATGCAGACAGTAGCAAGTTTTCCCTCAGAAAAAAACCAAGGTTTATCGAACCAGGAGGAGCCAAGAAGCACGTTGAAGGTTGATGGTGGCGGAATGTAATGCGGCGCAACACCAGGGATTCCGGCGCCAACGTGGAACCTGCACAACACAACCAAAGTACTTTGCCCCAACGAAACAGTGAGGTTGTCAATCTCACCGGCTTGCTGTAACAAAGGATTAACCGTATTGTGTGGAAGATGATTGTTTGCTGAGAATAGTAAAGAACAAGTATTGCAGTAGATTGTATTTCAGATGTAAAGAATAGGACCGGGTTCCACAGTTCACTAGAGGTGTCTCTCCCATAAGATAAAAGCATGTTGGGTGAACAAATTACAGTCGGGCAATTGACAAATAGAGAGGGCATAACAATGCACATACATGATATAATAAATATAGTGAGATTTAATTGGGCATTACGACAAAGTACATAGACCGCTATCCAGACATGCATCTATGCCTAAAAAGTCCACCTTCAGAGTTATCATCCGAACCTCTTCCAGTATTAAGTTGCAAAACAACGGACAATTGCATTAAGTATGGTGCGTAATGTAATCAATAACTACATCCTTAGACATAGCATCAATGTTTTATCCCTAGTGGCAACATCACATCCACAACCTTAGAACTTTCGTCACTTGTCCCGCATTTAATGGAGGCATGAACCCACTATCGAGCATAAATACTCCCTCTTGGAGTTAAGAGCAAAAACTTGGCCGAGCCTCTACTAATAACGGAGAGCAAGCAAGATCATAAACAACACATAGGTAATAACTTGATAATTAACATAACATAGTATTCTCTATCCATCGGATCCCGACAAACACAACATATAGTATTACGGATAGATGATCTTGATCATGTTAGGCAGCTCACAAGATCCAACAATGAAGCACAATGAGGAGAAGACAACCATCTAGCTACCGCTATGGACCCATAGTCCAGGGGTGAACTACTCACTCATCACTCCGGAGGCGACCATGGCGGTGAAGAGTCCTCCGGGAGATGATTCCCCTCTCCGGCAGGTGCCGGAGGAGATCTCCAGAATCCCCCGAGATAGGATTGGCGGCGGCGGCGTCTCTGGAAGGTTTTCCGTATCGTGGCTCTCGGTACTGGGGGTTTCGCGACGGAGGCTTTAAGTAGGCGGAAGGGCAACGCGGGGGCCACACGAGGGCCCCACACGACAGGCTGGCGCGGCCGGGGCCGGTGCCGCGCCGCCCTAGCGTGTCGGCGCCTCGTGGCCCCACTTCCTTTCCCCTCGGTCTTCCGGAAGCTTCGTGCAAAAATAGGACCCCGGGCGTTGATTTCGTCCAATTCCGAGAATATTTCTTCACTAGGATTTCCGAAACCAAAAACAGCGGAAAACAACAACCGGCTCTTCGGCATCTCGTTAATAGGTTAGTGCCGGAAAATGCATAAATACGACATATAATGTGTATAAAACATGTAGATATCATCAATAATGTAGCATGGAACATAAGAAATTATCGATACGTCGGAGGCGTATCAGGCATCCCCAAGCTTAGTTCTGCCGTCCCGAGCAGGTAAACGATAACAAAGATAATTTCTGAAGTGACATGCCATCATAACATTGATCATACTATTGTAAGCATATGTAATGAATGCAGCGATCAAAACAATGGTAATGACATGAGTAAACAACTCGAATCATAAAGCAAAGACTTTTCATGAATAGCACTTAAAGACAAGCATCAATAAGTCTTGCATAAGAGTTAACTCATAAAGCAATAAATCAAAGTAAAGGTATTGAAGCAACACAAAAGAAGATTAAGTTTCAGTGGTTGCTTTCAACTTGTAACATGTATATCTCATGGATATTGTCAATGTAAAGTAATATAACAAGTGCAATATGCAAGTATGTAGGAATCAATGCACAGTTCACACAAGTGTTTGCTTCTTGAGGTGGAGAGAAATAGGTGAACTGACTCAACATAAAAGTAAAAAAGAATGGTCCTTCAAAGAGGAAAGCATCGATTGCTATATTTGCAATGCACATGTTTTAACCAAGTGTCACAAAGGGGTACCTCTATGCCGCCTGTACAAAGGTCTAAGGAGAAAGCTCGCATTTTGGATTTCTCGCTTTTGATTATTCTCAACTTAGACATCCATACCGGGACAACATGGACAACAGATAATGGACTCCTCTTTAATGCATAAGCATGTGGCAACAATTAGTGTTCTCATATGAGATTGAGGATATATGTCCAAAACTGAAACTTCCACCATGATTCATGGCTTTAGTTAGCGGCCCAATGTTCTTCTCTAACAATATGTATGCTCCAACCATTAAGGTGGTAGATCTCTCTTACTTCGGACAAGACGGACATGCATAGCAACTCACATGATATTCAACAAAGAATAGTTGATGGCGTCCCCGAAACATGGTTATCGCACAACAAGCAACTTAATAAGAGATAAAGTGCATAAGTACATATTCAATACCACAATAGTTTTTAAGCTATTTGTCCCATGAGCTATATATTGTAAAGGCGAATGATGGATTTTAAAGGTAGCACTCAAGCAATTTACTTTGGAATGGCGGAGAAATACCATGTAGTAGGTAGGTATGGTGGACACAAATGGCATAGTGATTGGCTCAAGGATGTTGGATGTATGAGAAGTATTCCCTCTCGATACAAGGTTTAGGCTAGCAAGGTTTATTTGAAACAAACACAAGGATGAACGGTGCAGCAAAACTCACATAAAAGACATATTGAAAACATTATAAGACTCTACACCGTCTTCCTTGTTGTTCAAAACTCAATACTAGATATTATCTAGACTTTAGAGAGACCAAATATGGAAACCAAATTAGCAAGTTCTATGTGTTTCTTCATTAATGGGTGCAAAGTATATGATGCAAGATCTTAAACATGAGCACAACAATTGCCAAGTATCAAATTATTCAAGACATTTTAGAACTACTACATGTAGCATTTCCCGATTCCAACCATATAACAATTTAACGAAGAAGATTCAACCTTCGCCCTGAATACTGTGAGTAAAGCCTAAGGACATATTTATCCATATGCAACAGCGGAGCGTGTCTCTCTCCCATACAGTGAATGCTAGGATCCATTTTATTCAAACAAAAATAAAAACAAAAACAAACCGACGCTCCAAGCAAAGTACATAAGATGTGACTGAATAAAAATATAGTTTCATGGGAGGAACCTGATAATGTTGTCGATGAAGAAGGGGATGCCTTGGGCATCCCCAAGCTTAGACGCTTGAGTCTTCTTAGAATATGCAGGGGTGAACCACCGGGGCATCCCCAAGCTTAGAGCATTCACTCTCCTTGATCATATTGTATCATTCTCCTCTCTTGATCCTTGAAAACTTCCTCCACACCAAACTCGAAACAACTCATTAGAGGGTTAGTGGACAATAAAAATTAACATGTTCAGAGGTGACACAATCATTCTTAACACTTCTGGACATTGCATAAAGCTACTGGACATTAATGGATCAAAGAAATTCATCCAACATAGCAAAAGAGGCAATGCGAAATAAAAGGCAGAATCTGTCAAAACAGAACAGTCCGTAAAGATGAATTTTATTGAGGCACCAGACTTGCTAAAACGGAAATGCCCAAATTGAATGAAAGTTGCATACATATCTGAGGATCACTCACGTAAATTGGCATAATTTTCTGAGTTACCTACAGAGAATTAGGCCCAGATTCGTGACAGCAAAGAAATCTGTTTCTGCGCAGTAATCCAAATCTAGTATGAACCTTACTATCAACGACTTTACTTGGCACAACAAAACATAAAACTAAGATAAGGAGAGGTTGCAACAGTAGTAAACAACTTCCAAGACTCAAATTCAAAACAAAAATACTGTAGTAAAAACATGGGTTGTCTCCCATAAGCGCTTTTCTTTAACGCCTTTCAGCTAGGTGCAGAAAGTGTATATCAAGTAACATCAAGAGACGAAGCATCAACATCATAATTTGTTCTAATAATAGAATCAAAAAGTAACTTCATTCTTTTTCTAGGGAAGTGTTCCATACCTTTCTTGAGAGGAAATTGATATTTGATATTACCTTCCTTCATATCAATAGTAGCACCAACGGTTCGAAGAAAAGGTCTTCCCAATATAATGGGGCAAGATGCATTGCATTCAATATCCAAGACAACAAAATCAACGGGGACAAGGTTATTGTTAACCATAATATGAACATTATCAACTCTCCCCAAAGGTTTCTTTTTAGCATTATCAGCGAGATTAATATCCAAATAACAATTTTTCAATGGTGGCAAGTCAAGCATATCATAGACTTTCTTAGGCATAACAGAAATACTTGCACCAAGATCACATAAAGCATTACAATCAAAATCATTGACCCTCATTTTAATGATGGGCTCCCAACCGTCTTCTAGCTTTCTAGGAATAGAAGTTTCAAGTTTTAGTTTCTCTTCTCTAGCTTTTATGAGAGCATTTGTAATATGTTTTGTGAAAGCCAAGTTTACAGCGCTAGCATTGGGACTCTTAGCAAGTTTTTGTAAGAACTTTATAACTTCAGAGATGTGGAAATCATCAAAATCTAAATCATTATGAGCTACAGCAATGGGATCATCATCCCCAATGTTGGAAAAAATTTCAGCAGTTTTATCACAAGCAATTTCAGCAGTTTTAGCAATTTCAGAGCGTTTTGTACGCTTTGCACTAGGAGCAGAAACATTGCCAACACCAATTATTTTACCATTGATAGTAGGAGGTGCAGCAACATGTGGAGCATTAGCATTACTAGTGGTGGTAATAGTCCAAACTTTAGCTACATTATTCTCTTCGACTAGTTTTTCATTTTCTTCTCTATCCCACCTAGCACGCAATTCAGCCATTAATCTTATATTCTCATTAATTCTAACTTGGATGGCATTTGCTGTAGTAACAATTTTATTTTCAATATCCCTATTAGGCATAACTTTCGATTTCAAAAGATCAACATCAGAGGCAAGACTATCAACCTTAGAAGCGAGAATATCAATTTTATTGAGTATTTCCTCAACAGATTTATTAAAGGCAGTTTGTGTACTAATAAATTCTTTAAGCATGGCTTCAAGTCCAGGGGGTGTGTTCCTATTATTATTGTAAGAATTCCCATAAGAATTAGCATAACCGTTACCATTATTATAAGGATATGGCCTATAGTTATTACTAGAATTGTTCCGATAAGCATTGTTGTTGAAATTATTATTTTTAATGAAGTTTACATCAACATGTTATTCTTGGGTAACCAATGAAGCTAACGGAACATTATTAGGATCAACATTATTCCTATCATTCACAAGCATAGACATAATAGCATCAATCTTATCATTCAAGGAAGAGGATTCTTCAACAGAATTTACCTTCTTACCTTGTGGAGCTCTCTCCGTGTGCCATTCGAGAGTAATTAATCATCATATTATCAAGGAGCTTTGTTGCTTCACCAAGAGTGATGGACATAAAGGTACCTCCAGCAGCTGAATCCAATAAATTCCGCGAAGAAAAATTCAGTCCTGCATAAAAGGTTTGGATGATCATCCAAGTAGTCAGTCCATGGGTTGGGCAATTCTTTACCAAAGATTTCATTCTCTCCCATGCTTGTGCAACATGTTCATTATCTAATTGCTTGAAATTCATTATGCTACTTCTCAAAGATATAATTTTAGCGGGAGGATAATATCTACCAATAAAAGCATCCTTACATTTAGTCCATGAATCAATACTATTCTTAGGCAGAGATAGCAACCAATCTTTAGCTCTTCCTCTTAATGAGAAAGGAAACAATTTTAATTTTATAATGTCACCATCTACATCTTTATACTTTTGCATTTCACATAATTCAACAAAATTATTGAGATGGGCAGCAACATCATCGAACTAACACTAGAAAATTGCTCTCGCATAACAAGATTCAGTAAAGCAGGTTTAATTTCAAAGAATTCTGCTGTAGTAGCAGGTGGAGCAATAGGTGTGCATAGGAAATCATTATTATTTGTGTTTGTGAAGTCACACAACTTAGTATTTTCAGGGGTGACCATTTTAGCAGTAGTAAATGAAGCAAACTAGATAAAGTAAATGCAAGTAACTAATTTTTTTGTGTTTTTGATATAGAGTGCAAGATAGTAAATAAAGTAAAGCTAGCAACTAATTTTTTTGTGTTTTGTTTAATGCAGCAAACAAAGTAGTAAATAAAATAAAGCAAGACAAAAACAAAGTAAAGAGATTGGGAAGTGGAGACTCCCCTTGCAGCGTGTCTTGATCTCCCCGGCAACGGCGCCGTAAAACGATCTTGATGCGTGCGGTTGACACACGTCCGTTGGGAACCCCAAGAGGAAGGTGTGATGCGGACAGTAGCAAGTTTTCCCTCGGAAAGAAACCAAGGTTTATCGAACCAGGAGGAGCCAAGAAGCACGTTGAAGGTTGATGGTGGCGGAATGTAATGCGGCGCAACACCAGGGATTTCGGCGCCAACGTGGAACCTGCACAGCACAACCAAAGTACTTTGCCCCAACGAAACAGTGAGGTTGTCAATCTCACCGGCTCGCTGTAACAAAGGATTAACCGTATTGTGTGGAAGATGATTTTTTGCAGAGAATAGTAAAGAACAAGTATTGCAGTAGATTGTATTTCAGATGTAAAGAATAGGACCGGGGTCCACAGTTCACTAGAGGTGTCTCTCCCATAAGATAAAAGCATGTTGGGTGAACAAATTACAGTCGGGCAATTGACAAATAGAGAGGGCATAACAATCACTACAAGAAAAGTTCTGATAGACAACGTCTCAAAATCGTCCGCTAAGGGGTATTTTTCGTCGCCCATGGGCCTAACCCGACGATATGGGTTCTGTTGTGGAAACTGCGCCAGGCAAAGTCCAACGACGTTTTTTTCGGTCCGTCGCGCTTGGGCGCCCTTCCGCCACGGAAAATCGGACCGTTGCGCAAGTGTTTCCGGGAGCCCGTTGACTGCTGACGTCATGCAAGCCGACATGTGGCGGACGCCGTTAACCGGCGGCTAACGGCGTTAACCGGCCGAAAACCCGTGGTAGATGGTAGGCCCACACGAGGCCCGCCACGTCTTAAGCGGGCCGGGCCAGCCGACATAGTTTGACCGGTCAACTATATAGCCGGGCTGGTCCATTAGTTACGTGGGCCGGGCCTAACCTCTAAGGTTGATCGGTCAAAACTTAAATGGGTCGGCCCATTTAACATGTGGGGTCCACCTTACGCCTACCGGGCCGGCCCAAGAAGCAAGTGGGCCGGCCGAAACACAAGTGGGTCCCACTTTCTCGTTAAAGGGCCGGCCCATTTAGTGTGTGGGGTCCATCGTGTAGCAAGTGGGCCGGGCCAAAAACACAGGTGGGTCCCACTTTCCGGCTAAAGGGTCGGCCCATTTAGTACGTGGGGTCCACCATATAGCAAGTGGGCCGGCCCAACAAGATAGTGGGCCGGCCAAAAACACAGTGGGTCCCACTTTCCTGTTAAAGGGCCGCCCCATTTGGTGTGTGGGGTCCACCATATAGCAAGTGGGCCGCCCAACAAGATAGTGGGCCGGGCCAAAAGCACAGTGGGTCCCACCTTCTCGTTAAAAGGCCGGCCCATTTAGTATGTGGGGTCCACCATATAGCAAGTGGGCCGGCCCAACAAGATAGTGGGCCGGCCAAAAACACATGTGGGTCCCACCTTCCCGTTAAAGGGCCGGCCCATTTAGTATGTGGGGTCCACCATATAGCAAGTGGGCCGCCCAACAAGATATTGGGCGGGCCAAAACACATGTGGGTCCCACCTTCCGTTAAAGGGCCGGCCCATTTACCATGTGGGACCACCATATAGCAAATGGGCTGGCCCAACAAGATAGTGGGCCGGCCCAATAAGCATGTGGATCCCACTATCGTGTAACCGGGCCGGCCTACTAAAGAAGTGGGCCGGCCCAAAATGAAAGTGGGTCCCACACTATTGTAAGTGGGCCGGCCCAATCTGTTGTAGTGCCCTACTTGTTTGACTAGTCAACATGCATTAAATTTCATGAGCCTAAAATCTGATATCAATGATACACACAATTACATACACAAATAAAACAAGTAGGAAAATTACAAGGCAATTCATGTGCCCAAATAAAAAAATTACATAGAATCATTGAGGACTTCTATTAGCATCATCAATAACACGTTGACATTTGACAATCGCCTTGATTGAATCTTGTGTACTCTTTGTCAACATATCAGCTACAGACCTTAAAGCAGCAATACCATGTCTTTTATAAAGTACAGACCTTGAGATATTTATTGTTTGATGAAAGCAATGGTCTAGGTTGACGGCTATGAGAAGATGCATCGGAAGAAATATCGGAAGTTTTTGTGGGCCTCACTTCTAATGAAGATTGCTTCATCACAACCGCATTCTGATAATAATGCAAAAAGAGTTAAACGATGAACTATGCAAACATTTATTATGCAATGTAGATATAAGATAATAACAAGTTGCATAAATAAGACAATGTATGGAACTTTTACTAAGCACAAACTTACATCATAATGTTGCACGAGGTCGCTACGGATCCTTTTTTGGCGACTATCTTCTAATGATGATCTGCTTCATTAAAACCGCATTCGGTAACATTGCAAACATAGTTACAACAATTAACTATTCAAACATGTATTACGCAATGTAGAGATCGGATAACAGACATGTAGCGAAATAAGCACAAGATAAGATAAGATGCATGTACTAAGCACATATCGGCTCATCGCAGTCCTTCTCTTGCGTGCACTAGTCGTGGTCAACATGCCTGTCATTTTAGGTTCAGCCATCAAGTGAAATGCTAATCCTCCTCGCTTCATTGTCCTTAATCCGTGTTTAGATATCACATTTAAGACCAAGTCAGTCGGTTTCAAATAATAAAAAACTTGAGCTGCCAAATGAATAAGCCAATATTTACCGGATATCGGATTAAAACCAACTAGATGTTGCTTTTCATGAGATACGAATTTCAGACATTCAGATTTAGAGTAGGGTAATGCCAAGGTTTTCCACATAAAGTAAACTGGCATTAAGAATGACCAAATGTCAGGTTCAAATCACCTTCGCAGTTTCTCCAAGACAAGCATATCAAATAGGCAGACACATAGTAAAGCATGAATGACATTGCTATGGCAGGGTTCCAAGTGTTAATCTCTTGCATAAGGAACAATGCATATAGGTTATAGATAATAACGGAAGTAAACTGCCAAAATTACCAACCAAGAACTCAGATTCCAACCTTCCCTGGCGTCCCCGCTGTTAATGTTGGATGTTCTAATAAGTGGTTCGCATGATCAATCCCTAGGAAAAATAACATTGACAAGTCAGTCTACGATAATACAAAGACCAGACATGCACGCAGCAATAACTATATAAGCTAAAGACGAGGTATAATAGAAAGCAGATTGGAAATGCACATAGCATGATTATAAAAGCGAGTGTGAGAATAGCGGACACGAGAAAACAGCTAGCGGCTAGCGGTGAGCTAATGACGTGGTATAAGAACAAGCAGATTGGAAATGCCCATAGCATGACTATAAAAGCGAGTGCGACAATAGCATGCGAGTACAAAAACAAGTTGGCAGCAAATGAATGGGTATAAGGCTATAAATATGTGGATGCACACGAGTGTCGGTAGAATGAACAGGATGGTAGCGACCGGATAATGCTTTTGTACTGTACAATATTTAAACAAACTTCATGCGAAGCAACACATCAAGAAAGTTAACGGCATATGAGATCTGCAAATAACTACACAAAACATGGCTAAAGAAACACCGCGATCTAATGGGCCAGCGTACTAACCAAGCTGCGGCGGGGTGGACGGGGAAGGCAACTTGCATTCCAGCGGCGGCGAACGCGGGAGACGATGAATCGACCCCGTTTCAGTAGAAGCGGGCGTTAGTGAAGCAGATCTGGTTGGCTGGCAAGGGATTCGGTGAAGTTGATACAGCCGCTGCGCCGAGGTAGTCGGTGGCGAGGTCGGCGGTGAAGCGGATCCGTCGGTGGCGAGGTCGGCGGTGAAGCGGATCCGTCGGTGGCGAGGTCGACGGTGAAGCAGATCCGTCGGTGACGAGGGCGGCGGGGAGCGGATCATGTGGGTGGACAGCCAACACGATCAAGGCTACGCTCGTGGAGGAGTATGCCGGCGGCGAAGGAGATCTAGTACCGTAGAGAGTCGAGCTTTGGCGTGTGAGAGTATTTTTGAGCTAATGGGGCGAATGGTTGGTGGGTGGGTGTGGGCCTGTGGGGAGGGTTCGGGATCTAGGCAAGATATTTCATTGTTACCGAATGAGCCCTCCATGGTCGGTGGGTTGTAGCTTCCGGACCAGGGTTAAAACGGTAAAACTGGTCGCGGGATTTTCGAATGGATGCGGCGGGATGATTTGGCGCGCGGCCGAAATTTTCAGTTTCAAGCTACGAGCAGAACGACAAAAATAATGTTCTTCCCCAGGGAGCTCTCATTTCTTCCTCTTCTCTTTCTCTCTCGAGTCTTTCCCACTCCCCCGGCTCCTCTCCCCCTTCTCTTCGGTGGCCTCGCCGTTGGAGACGAGGCCGACTTCTCTCTGTATATTGTACACCCTCCGAACTAAATTAATTGATTCAACTTTCCTTAGACATGTATGTATCTAGAGTAAAAACATGTGTGGATACATCCATATTTAGATAAGCAAAGTTGAGTCAGCTAATTTGGATCCGAGGGAGTTAGTGTTGTTGTAAGCTTAGATCCAGTGTTTCCCATGAGCAGAATGGCGCAATGGAGTCGGGGATCTCGTCATCGGCTTCGGATCCGGCCTGTGGTGAATCCGGCGGATCTTGCCGGCCAAACCCCGATCCGGTGCCATCAATGTGATGGCGCTAACGGTGAGGCTTGCTTTGGTCGGTGCTTCGGATCCGGCCAATGGGGAAGTCAAGCTGCTAAAGTTCACAAGCTCGGGGCATACGACGGCGTCATCCGTCTTGCCCGTGCACATCTTGGCCTTTCGGCGGCCCTTCTCGCAGCCAATATGCCGTTCGCTGAGGCCCTTCTTCTCCTTCGTCCTGGCGACTACCGGCGACACCGTCCCAAGTGGTGCGTCCCCGGCGACGGAGTTGCTTGGAAAGGATGCGGAGCAGAGATCCGATGTGCGGTCGAGAAGGACTCGATTGATTTTCTTCTATATGTTTTGGGGTCCTTTTTGTAAAGTTGCGAGGTTCTATTAGTTATTGTCTAGTACTTTTGGTCCTCTATGTAATTTTTTGGACTAGTTTCCATTGGCACTGATAAACTTGAATTTTGACAAGTTCACGGGGAAAAAAATTCCTTTGCACATATGGCATATCATGTATAAACATTCTTGAGATTTAAACTATATGTAATGTGCCATGCATTAACCCTAAACCATATATATGTAACTAACCCTAGCTGATCAAACCCTACTTAATTAAAACAAATAACCCTAAACTATACGCATGCACTTTATGCGCAAAGGCGCGGGTGCCTCTAATAATGTGTGTGCGCACTCGATCGATGATCCCTAAACCTTATACAACCCCGAAACCCTAATCCCTAATCCCTAAACCCTAAACACCCTAAACACTAAACCCTATACCCTAAACCCTAACCCTAACCCTAATCCCTAATTAAACCCTATATATAGGCCAACGACACTTAATTGTGCATCAAGCAGGCCAGGGGTGCCTCGCGGTCCTCTAATTAAATTAAATGTGCCATGCATTAACCCTAAACCATATATATGTAACTAACCATAGCTAATCAACCCTACTTAATGAAAACACATAACCCTAAAGTATACTAGCTATAACCCGATCTAATAAAAACATGCTCTATATATAGCAGCTAGCTAGCAAACCTTAGATTAACACCAATTAATATATACATGGCCTATATCGATCATGTTGTATAACATATCCCCGAGATTCATTAATTAATTATATAATTATCGTGATAAATTAATTAACTCTAATTTTGACAAGTTCTCTCGAATGAAAACACATTTGATTAAGTTGCCTCATAATATATATATATAATTAGTGTGCATGCATGTCCTACCATGCATTCGTGCATATGTTTTAATGTATATTTGAACATATTCTTGGGGATTTCAATCTCTCTCTCTCGATCATCTATATATCGTTGGTGGCCAAAAAACACACATATATATATGCATGCAATTTATGCGTAAAGGCGCGGGTGCCTCTAATAATGTGTGTGCGCACTCGATCGATGATCCCTAAACCTTAAACAACCCTAAAACCTTAAATATGTAATCCCTAATCCCTAAACCTAAACACCCTAAACACTAAACCCTAAACCCGGCCTAGACCCTAACCCTAACCCTAACCCTAAACCCTAGCTAACCCTAAACCCTAATTAAACCCTATGTATAGGCCAACGACACTTAATTGTGCATCGAGCAGGCCAGGGGTGCCTCTCGCGGTCCTCTAATTAAATTAAATGTGCCATGCATTAACCCTAAACCATATATATGTAACTAACCCTAGCTAATCAACCCTACTTAATTAAAACACATAACCCTAAACTATACTAGCTAGCTATAACCCGATCCAATAAAAACATGCTCTATATATTGCAGCTAGCTAGCAAACCGTAGATTAACACCAATTAAAATATACATGGCCTATATCGATCATGTTGTATAACATATCCCTGAGATTCATTAATTAATTATATAATTATCGTGATAAATTAATTAACTTGAATTTTGACAAGTTCTCTCGAATGAAAACACATTTGATTAAGTTGCCTCATAATATATATATAATTAGTGTGCATGCATGGCCTACAATGCATTCGTGCATATATTTTATTGTATATTTGAACATATTCTTGGGGATTTCAATCTCTCTCTCGATCATCTATATATCGTTGGTGGCCCAAAAAACACACATATATACGCATGCATGCACTTTATGCGTAAAGGCGCGGGTGCCTCGATCTAATAATGTGTGTGCGCACTCGATGATCCCTAAAACCTTAAACAACCCTAAAACCCTAAATCCCTAATCCCTAAACCCTAAACCCTAAACACTAAACCCTATACCCTAGACCCTAAACCCTAACCCTAACCCTAACCCTCTGCCCTAGCTAACCCTAAACCCTAATTAAACCCTACTAGTCGTCAACCCGTGCCACCTGCACGGGCTAGTGATTGTGTCAATATTTACATCTAAAATCCGAGTTAATGTTGTAGTGATCCGCACGACTTAGTTTTCGGTAATTTCTGATGGCTTGTTGTAGTTTTTAAAAATTATGATTTCCTTTTGCAGGTGCAGTATATACCAATATAATCATTTTACTTAATATTTTCCGAGGAGATAAACTAAATTTGAATGATACACATTGGTTACATTTAATCAGTATGGGGTATGAAGCAATTCAATTTGTTTAGATTTACATGATAAGCAGGCCGTGGCTACTGATTATTTGAGCATTTTCTGATTAGTCATGGGTAAATATTATTGGATTCTTAGCCCCATCGTTAACATATATCTAATAAATGCAACTGCTAAATACAAATAATAATTCAAATAACAATCATGTCCATTTATGTTAAAAGTTTAGATTTTGTAGCATAAAATTACAATCTTGATAGTCGCATGTGAATTTTAAAATGCAAGAGTATAATGTTTTATGTTTTGTTCTTTTGGCATCTTATCCATTAAGTTATCTCTATCTTTTGCTAATTTGTGATAATGTTATCCTGCATCATCATTTGGTATTCTTCTGTGCGTGAATATGGACAAAGAAATCAGAATTTGTATGCATTATGCAATTCTCCTTCCATCGCTTGCGTTATTTCACCTATACACACATGTCTGTACAATACATCAAATATATTGCATAAATTTTTAGTTTTACTAGTGTTTTCTAAAAATATACATTTTTATAATAAAAATCATATGGTTGTTGAAAATAAATGTGCACTCTTGCCTATGTGGTAATTTTAGCTTTTAAGAGAAATTAAATACACACAATCGGTACATTTGTCTACTAATATTAAACCAGTTATTCATGAAAAAAAGTCAGCACTGAATTTTATTCTATTCGTGGTGAAATGTAAGAGCCAAATCAAATATCTCGAAAGATCATCTCAGGACTAAATTTGTTGTTGAATTTTCCCTAGTGTCATGCGATGCCTTCGCGTTCATAAAAAATCCAAATCTAGACGGAAAAGGAGGAGCAATATAGAGAAAAGTTTAGTGGCCTAAACAAAGATATTTTTTCCCTGAGTGGCATCTACTTATCAACTGCAAACCTAATCACAATTTGAGAAACATAGATCACTTAAGGGTATGAAGAATAAAAAACTGGTAAATAGAACTTCATGGTAAGCATCACATATTTACATTTGATTCTGGAGTGAGTGGAAAAATTTACCATCTTAAAACAAAAGAGATGCATTATGCAGTAGTGCCACTAAGGTCTTCCGCTGCATCAGAAGAATTATGTGGTGAAAGTAGTATTGTGACATTTGTAGAACCACCAAACGGAAAATGCCATCAGCTCACCCGACCTATTTATGATCTGATGCAGTTTGTCCTACGGAATAAAAAAAAACCACACCAGAGATCTGCACGTGAGTCAATGATTATATTCATGTGGATTTCACAAAACACATGCATGCATGCATGCATACATGTTTATTCTAGTAGCAAACATCAGTGCCTAAACAAAGCAAGATTTTCAAGCTAACTATTGTTAAATGAATATTTTGTCTACCAAAGAATAAGATTCTCGTTAATTCCTATGTGCCATGCTCAATGTTTTTTGAATCACTTACAACACTATTACTCTCTGAATAATGTAGAAAAATATCTGAATTATCAGCAAGTGTAAACAAACAAAAATCTGAATTATTCTGGATGAGTAGGTAGCAGAAATATGACTGGACCCTGCAGGGCATACTGCAGATTATCCAACCACTCACAGGTTTCCTACGGATCTGTATCTCAGCTTATAAAGGTTTTGGATTGGAGCAATGTCATTCATGTAAGAACAAACCTGAAAGTTTCCTTCTGGTTCCTAGTGTGTGATCTTCTCCATACAGAATCATCAAAGCAAGAAGACAACGTGACAGGGAGAGTGTTGATTACTTGAGATCAGCCAGCGTTGTCAAAGCCAAGTATAGCGGCCCATGGAAACTTGGTAGATTAATCTCAAATCTTGGAGAAGCACAACAAATGTTGAGAGACTCTTACACATATACTATGCGCACAAACAACATCAGCATCAATTTGTAAGAACGACCATGGGGATCCTTAAATCTTCTTTTGAGTTATCAAAAGATTAACATGAGAAATTTAGATTTGGGTTAGTACCATCGGAAGGGAAATCAGAAAATCCGAAAGCAAGGAAACAGTTTTTTGTTTTGCTTTACCACCATTAAGAAACATGAATAAGATTGTGTTTAGAACAAAAGAAAGTACCAAACCTCAAGAGCCTATACGTATTACTTCCTTGCATTGATTTCCCTGGTTTTCTATTCACGCCATGGTCCAAGAAATTCTGCAGAAAAGTTCCCCCAGATGCTTCCCGCATCAACAAAATTGCTATTGATCTCTTTTCCATCTTATTGTGGCTAGCTCCTCCAAGCTCTCGTGGAAGCTCACCTTGCGGCAGCTGCGACCGTGATTTGTTAACCTTGGCAGATGTCAACCTTTTTTACATGGCAGCTGCGGCTGTGCTTTATTAACATCATGTCGCCCTCAGTACTGGTGTGCCATTCATTGCCTCCTCAAGCCGCCCCTCACATGTTTTTTTACAGATTGTAAAACTTTTCATTTACTTGACAGTTAACACACTTTCAGTGTGTCTTTTTTCCAGATCAAATATCAAAAAGAAATCCGATCGGAAAGTGTAGAGAATTTTGATTACCTGAGATCAGCAAGCATATTAGTGCCCAGGATGCAGGAAAATTTCCGCATACATGCAAGATCAATCATGTCAAAAAAGAAATCTGACCTGACAGGAAAGTGTAGATAATTTTGATTACCTCAGATCAGCCAGGGTCGGCGCCGGAGGTAGGCGGCCGATGAAAAAATTGCGAATGACGGCTGCCCTCTGGATAATATTAGTGCCGGGGATGCAGGAACGTTTCCGCGGACATGCACGATCAATCTGATGCGGAGAGGTCACAGTATTCGAAGGTGAGTATCCAAGTTGCATCAGCATTACTGGATTCAATCCGAGGAAAGTCAATGTATCACTTCCCGATCGAACTCGCCAATTAGAATCAAATTCTCCTTGTTTTCTTGGTCGAGAAAGAGCGGATGTGGCATGATCAATGAGATGTTTAAGCAAGAAACGTGTAGCCAAAGGAAAGAAGAGAGGCGTGATAGATTCTGTCTTTTTTTTTACGTGACAGATATGGACACTACATGATGCGACCAAAGAGATAGAATTTAGGATATGCCCGTAATTGAATGGAGTCACGTTTATTACTCCATAATATTCACATGGAACCTTGTACGGTACAGCAGAAATCAGGTGTAACGTGCCCATGTGACTTATATTTGTACATTATAAATCACGGCTTTTTACGTTAATCTTAACCGTAAATTTTAGATCCAACTGTCTTAATTATTCTAATGATGTGGATTAACGTGGAGCTTTCTATGGTGCCTCCAATTAGTAAATATAAGATGTATAGGCCAACGACACTTAATTGTGCATCGAGCAGCCCAGGGGTGCCTCGCGGTCCTCTAATTAAATTAATTAAATGCGCCATGCATTAACCCTAAACCATATATATGTAACTAACCCTAGCTAATCAACCCTACTTAATTAAAACACATAACCCTAAACTATACTAGATATAACCCGATCTAATAAAAACATGCTCTATATATAACAACTAGCTAGCAAACCGTAGATTAACACCAATTAAAATATACATGGCCTATATCGATCATGTTGTATAACATATCCCTGAGATTCATTAATTAATTATATAATTATCGTGATAAATTATTTAACTTGAATTTTGACAAGTTCTCTCGAATGAAAACACATTTGATTAAGTTGCCTCATAATATATATATAATTAGTGTGCATGCATGGCCTACAATGCATTCGTGCATATATTTTAATGTATATATGAACATATATATTCTTGGGGATTTCAATCTCGATCTCTCTCTCTCTCGATCATCTATATATCATTGGTGGCCCAAAAACACACATATATACGCATGCACTTTATGCGTAAAGGCGCGTGCGAGTGCCTCTAATAATGTGTGTGCGCACTCGATCGATGATCCCTAAACCTTAAACAACCCCTAAAACCTTAAATCCCTAATCCCTAATCCCTAAACCCTAAACACCCTAAACGCTAAACCCTAAACCCTAAACCCTAACCCTAACCCTAACCCTAACCCTAAAACCCCAACCCTAACCCTAACCCTAACCCTAACCCTAACCCTACCCCTAACCCTAACCCTAACCCTAAACCCTAGCTAACCCTAAACCCTAAACCCTAGACCCTAAACCCTAGACCCTAAACCCTAACCCTAACCCTAAACCCTAGCTAACCCTAAAACCCTAATTAAACCCTATGTATAGGCCAACGACACTTAATTGTGCATCGAGCAGGCGAGGGGGTGCCTCGCGGTCCTCTAATTAAATTAAATGTGCCATGCATTAACCCTAAACCATATATATGTAACTAACCCTAGCTAGGTAATCAACCCTACTTAATTAAAACACATAACCCTAAACTATACTAGCTAGCTATAACCCGATCTAATAAAAACATGCTCTATATGTAGCAGCTAGCTAGCAAACCGTAGATTAACACCAATTAAAATATACATGGCCTATATCGATCATGTTGTATAACATATCCCTGAGATTCATTAATTAATTATATAATTATCGTGATAAATTATTTAACTTGAATTTTGACAAGTTCTCTCGAATGAAAACACATTTGATTAAGTTGCCTCATAATATATATATAATTAGTGTGCATGCATGGCCTACAATGCATTCGTGCATATATTTTAATGTATATATGAACATATATATTCTTGGGGATTTCAATCTCGATCTCTCTCTCTCTCGATCATCTATATATCATTGGTGGCCCAAAAAACACACATATATACGCATGCACTTTATGCGTAAAGGCGCGCGCGAGTGCCTCTAATAATGTGTGTGCGCACTCGATCGATGATCCCTAAACCTTAAACAACCCCTAAAACCTTAAATCCCTAATCCCTAATCCCTAAACCCTAAACACCCTAAACGCTAAACCCTAAACCCTAAACCCTAACCCTAACCCTAACCCTAACCCTAAAACCCCAACCCTAACACTAACCCTAACCCTAACCCTAACGCTAACCCTACCCCTAACCCTAACCCTAACCCTAAACCCTAGCTAACCCTAAACCCTAAACCCTAGACCCTAAACCCTAGACCCTAAACCCTAACCCTAACCCTAAACCCTAGCTAACCCTAAAACCCTAATTAAACCCTATGTATAGGCCAACGACACTTAATTGTGCATCGAGCAGGCGAGGGGTTCCTCGCGGTCCTCTAATTAAATTAAATGTGCCATGCATTAACCCTAAACCATATATATGTAACTAACCCTAGCTAGGTAATCAACCCTACTTAATTAAAACACATAACCCTAAACTATACTAGCTAGCTATAACCCGATCTAATAAAAACATGCTCTATATGTAGCAGCTAGCTAGCAAACCGTAGATTAACACCAATTAAAATATACATGGCCTATATCGATCATGTTGTATAACATATCCCTGAGATTCATTAATTAATTATATAATTATCGTGATAAATTAATTAACTTGAATTTTGACAAGTTCTCTCGAATGAAAACACATTTGATTAAGTTGCCTCATAAGATATATATAATTAGTGTGCATGCATGGCCTACAATGCATTCGTGCATATATTTTGTTGTATATTTGAACATATTCTTGGGGATTTCAATCTCTCTCTCGATCATCTATATATCGTTGGTGGCCCAAAAACACACATATATACGCATGCACTTTATGCGTAAAGGCGCGGGTGCCTCGATCTAATAATGTGTGTGCGCACTCGATCGATGATCCCTAAAACCTTAAACAACCCTAAAACCCTAAATCCCTAATCCCTAAACCCTAAACCCTAAACACCCTAAACACTAAACCCTATACCCTAGACCCTAAACCCTAACCCTAACCCTAAACCTCTGCCCTAGCTAACCCTAAACCCTAATTAAACCCTATGTATAGGCCAACGACACTTAATTGTGCATCGAGCAGCCCAGGGGTGCCTCGCGGTCCTCTAATTAAATTAATTAAATGCGCCATGCATTAACCCTAAACCATATATATGTAACTAACCATAGCTAATCAACCCTACTTAATTAAAACACATAACCCTAAACTATACTAGATATAACCCGATCTAATAAAAACATGCTCTATATATAACAGCTAGCTAGCAAACCGTAGATTAACACCAATTAAAATATACATGGCCTATATCGATCATGTTGTATAACATATCCCCGAGATTCATTAATTAATTATATAATTATCGTGATAAATTATTTAACTTGAATTTTGACAAGTTCTCTCGAATGAAAACACATTTGATTAAGTTGCCTCATAATATATATAATTAGTGTGCATGCATGGCCTACAATGCATTCGTGCATATATTTTAATGTATATATGAACATATATATTCTTGGGGATTTCAATCTCGGTCTCTCTCTCTCGATCATCTATATATCGTTGGTGGCCCAAAAAACACACATATATACGCATGCACTTTATGCGTAAAGGCGCGCGCGGGTGCCTCTAATAATGTGTGTGCGCACTCGATCGATGATCCCTAAACCTTAAACAACCCCTAAAACCCTAAATCCCTAATCCCTAAACCCTAAACACCCTAAACACTAAACCCTAAACCCTAAACCCTAACCCTAACCCTAACCCTAACCCCAACCCTAACCCTAACCCTAACCCTAAACCTTAGCTAACCCTAAACCCTAAACCCTAGACCCTAAACCCTAGACCCTAAACCCTAACCCTAACCCTAACCCTAAACCCTAGCTAACCCTAAAAACCTAATTAAACCCTATGTATAGGCCAACGACACTTAATTGTGCATCGAGCAGGCCAGGGGGTGCCTCGCGGTCCTCTAATTAAATTAAATGTGCCATGCATTAACCCTAAACCATATATATGTAACTAAACCTAGCTAGCTAATCAACCCTACTTAATTAAAACACATAACCCTAAACTATACTAGCTAGCTATAACCCGATCTAATAAAAACATGCTCTATATGTAGCAGCTAGCTAGCAAACCGTAGATTAACACCAATTAAAATATGCATGGCCTATATCGATCATGTTGTATAACATATCCCTGAGATTCATTAATTAATTATATAATTATCGTGATAAATTAATTAACTTGAATTTTGACAAGTTCTCTCGAATGAAAACACATTTGATTAAGTTGCCTCATAATATATATATAATTAGTGTGCATGCATGGCCTACAATGCATTCGTGCATATATTTTAATGTATATTTGAACATATATATTCTTGGGGATTTCAATCTCGATCTCTCTCTCTCGATCATCTATATATCGTTATTGGTGGTCCAAAAAACACACATATATACGCATGCACTTTATGCGTAATTAAAGGCGCGCGCAGGTGCCTCTAATAATGTGTGTGCGCACTCGATCGATGATCCCTAAACCTTAAACAACCCCTAAAACCTTAAATCCCTAATCCCTAATAATCCCTAATCCATAATCCCTAAACCCTAAACACCCTAAACACTAAACCCTAAACCCTAAACCCTAGCCCTAACCCTAACCCTAACCCTAACCCTAACCCTAACCCTAAACCCTAGCTAACCCTAAACCCTAGACCCTAAACCCTAACCCTAACCCTAACCCTAAACCCTAGCTAACCCTAAAACCCTAATTAAACCCTATGTATAGGCCAACGACACTTAATTGTGCATCGAGCGAGGCCGGGGGTGCCTCGCGGTCCTCTAATTAAATTAAATGTGCCATGCGCGCATTAACCCTAAACCATATATATGTAACTAACCCTAGATAATCAACCCTACTTAATTAAAACACATAACCCTAAACTGTACTAGCTAGCTATAACCCGATCTAATAAAAACATGCTCTATATATAGCAGCTAGCTAGCTAGCAAACCGTAGATTAACACCAATTAAAATATACATGGCCTATATCAATTTTAATATATATTTGAACATATTCTAGGGGATTTCAATCTCTCTCTCTCTCTCTCGATCATCTATATATCGTTGTTGGTGGCAAAAAACACACACATACATATATACGCATGCACTTTATGCGCAAAGGCGCGGGGTGCCTCTAATAATGTGTGTGCGCACTCGATCGATGATCCCTAAATAACCTTAAACAACCCTAAAACTCCCCTAAACCCTAAACACCCTAAACACTAAACCCTAGACCCTAAACACCCTAAACACTAAACCCTAAATCCTAGCTAGACCCTAAACACCGTAAACACTAAACCCTAAACCCT
Source organism: Lolium rigidum (assembly GCF_022539505.1). Classification (NCBI taxonomy): domain Eukaryota; kingdom Viridiplantae; phylum Streptophyta; class Magnoliopsida; order Poales; family Poaceae; genus Lolium; species Lolium rigidum. The sequence goes on from NC_061508.1 coordinate 262,017,125, forward strand.
AAACCCTAAACACCCTAAACACTAATTAATTAAACCCTAAACCCTAGACCCTAAACACCCTAAACTAAACCCTAGACCCTAGCTAGCTAAACACCCTAAACACTAAACCCTAAACCCGAAACCCTAGCTAACCCTAAACCCTAATTAAACCCTATATATAGGCCAACGACACTTAATTGTGCATCAAGCAGGCCAGGGGTGCCTAGCTCGCGGTCCTCTAGTTAAATTAAATGTGCCATGCATTAACCCTAAACCATATATATAACTAACCCCTAGCTAATCAAACCCTAGTTCATTAAAACACATAACCCTAAACTATACTAGCTAGCTATAACCCGATCTAATAAAAACATGCTCGATCTATATATATAGCAACTAGCTAGCAAATTAAACGGTAGATTAACACCAATTAATATATACGACATGGCCTATATCGATCATATGTTGTATAACATCTCCCTGAGATTCATTAATTAATTATATAATTATCGATGATAAATTAATTAACTTGAATTTTGACAAGTTCTCTCGAATGAAAACACATTTGATTAAGTTTCCTCATAATATATATATAATTAGTGTGCATGCATGGCCTACCATGCATGCATTAGTGCATATATTTTAATATATATTTGAACATATTCTTGGGAATTTCAATCTCTCTCTCTCTCTCGATCATCTATATATCGTTGTTGCCCAAAAAACACACACATATACACATGCACTTTATGCGCAAAGGCGCGTGTGCCTCTAATAATGTGTGTGTGCGCACTCGATCGATGATCCATAAACCTTAAACCCTAAATAAACCCTAATCCCTAATCCCTAAACCCCTAAACACCATAAACATTAAACCCTAGACCCTAGACCCTAAACCCTAACCTCCTAACCCTAAACCCTAAACCCTAATTAAACCCTATATATATATAGGCCAATGACACTTAATTGTGCATCAAGCGAGGCCAGTGGTGCCTTAGCTCGCGGTCCTCTAATTAAATTAAATGTGCCATGCATGTATATATATGTGTTTAATTTGGGGATTTCAATCGCTCTCTCGTATGTAGATCTCTCTCTACCTCTCTCTCTCTCTCTTTGTCTCTCTCTCTCGTTAATTGGTGGCCAACAACACACCCATGCACTTTGTGCGCAAAGGCATGCGCCTCTAATAATGTGTGCGCAGTCGATCAATCTAGTTTTGATTAATCATAGCACACAAATAAAGAAGTTGTATTTGAATCCACACAACCTAATCTAAAACACATAACCCCTAACATGGCCTAATTAATTAACCCTTCTCTCTACCTAATTAGTGGAAATTGCACAAAATCAAAAGGGGTCCCTCACTAATTGTGCATATCTGCTAGATTGTGATAAACTTTTGCCCCATATATATTTGGTGGATGGGTGCATCTTGGCATGTAAAACAATTAGTGTTTGAAAATGGCGTTGTCAAAATTTATGTACAAATGATTTCTTTCCATCCAAAGTGCATAAAATAGGAGTTTTAATGAAGAAAGTACAAATAAAACAGCTCAACATGCTTCCACACCCCGATTTCCACACGAAGTAGAGCATATTTAAAGGATAATTCCATAGTTTTACTATTTTTCAAGCAACTTTGCTAATTTTCCCCCACTCACATGACTTTATGTCGATTTAACGAAAATATGGCGAATTTCAACTACATGGGCGGGATAGTTTGAATTGTGCGCGCGGCAAAGGGAACCGCCTATTCCTCAACCTTGTGCACGGCAAATTACACACGCAACTCCATTAAACGCCATTTAATTATCACCCCGGCGGCCCGGCCGCATGACCCCCACCCACCCCTACACAACTTATCCCCGTCCGTGCGAAGAGCTTCCCCTCCCCGTCCCGTCCGTGCGAAGAAGAAGCTTCCCCTCCCCGTCGTTCTTCTCGAGACGCACCGGCGGTCAAGTTGATCCACGGTAGGGCTGCTATCTCTAGCTCAATCATGTATCGGGCAAGACGGCCTAACGATTTATATTTTTCTTGATGCTCGCTAAAAAAATTCGTCGGTATGCTCGAACTAATTGGCACTTTATAGTTTTCCGCTTGATTTGTCATCGATCAATTTGTTCATTTGCGTGGGCATATAGAGTCAGTTCTGCACTCGATCCGTTAATTTGCTGAAATGCCATGGCAGAGTTTTGTACACGATCTGTTTGCTAAAATGTCGATGGGCATTTTTTGTTTTGTACTCGACATGATTGCTGAAATGCATAATCATGTAGTATAGTTTTGTACTCGATTGATATACATTTCCTACTTCGCCTTAAATTAATCACCAACCACTCGTATCTCATAATTAAACGGATGGACAGAACTTGGATACTGCATGGACACTTATGTTCCCCTTCATATATAAATGGTGTTCAACCCTTTATGGGGTTTATTAGAGCTCATGAAGGTCACAACCCGGACGTGTATTGCCCGCGCTGCACATGTATGAATGGTGAGAAGAGGCCTCACCCTGTAGTGGCAGATCATTTACACATTTTTGGGATGGACCGCACATTTGTTAGGCGGGTTTAGCATGGTGAACCAAATAATGATCCTTTAGCAGGAGAAGCAGATCTTGCTCACACTGTATGTGTGCTGGCATATGTAGTTAATTATTTATATTGATGCTGCCGCTGTTTCAATCAATAGTTTGCATTGCTGTGCAAGGTTCCGTACTCAAATTTAACTTGTTGCGGATGGATGGACGGGAAGGAGAGAAAAAGCGCTTGCTTCGGGAAACGGGTTTCAGCTCCGGGACATGTGCTGTGCCAGATGAGAAGGTAAATATGTAAAACGGCATTTGTTCAGGTTGCATCCCTTAGATGTTTGTCTAATCGGTTGATGTACTAATTGCAGAAGCATAGAGTTGAAGAGGTCTCTCAGTTTGATGCACCTGTGGATGGTACTGATGACGAGCCTTTCATAGACGAAGGTCCTGCTCCTGAGATTATCCAGCCTACAGAAGGAGGCCGTGGACCGAGTACACAGCTTTGCGTTGAAGTGGATGCACGCCCGGAGATCATCCGGGGCGTCCGGGTAGTCTCAAGACCAGCCAGCCCTGATGCACCTGTGGATGGTACTGATGACGAGCCTCTCATAGACGAAGGTCCTGCACCTGAGATTATCCAGCCTACAGAAGGAGGCCGTGGACCGAGTACACAGCTTTGCGTTGAAGAGGATGCACACCCGGAGATCATCAGGGGCATCCCGGTAGTCTCAGGACCACCCAGCCCTGATGCAAAATGTTGAGCTACTTTATGATTCGTACTCTTATGTTCGGGTGCTGTAGTATGTGATGATTTGTACGCCTTTGGCGCTAGATTAAGCATTCAGTGGATGATCGCGTTGCAAAATTCGACACCCACACAATCAGTTCATCGTATGAGTAGTAGCACAATTACTTCTACGGCGATTCCTGCCGGCGCATTAGTTGGTAGCATGAAACACTTTCGAGTACTCCCCTCTGATTCATATTAATTGACTCAATTCTGTCTAGATATGGATGTATCTAGATGCATTTGTTAACTAGACTAACAAACTTGAGTCAGTTAATATGAATCCGTGTAAACCGCCTAGTCCTCGAGCAGCTAGTTTATTGACTCTGGACTCCAAGCCTCTCGCGGCAAGCCATCGACGAAGCTTTGACCAGATCTTGGCCCGCAATTTTTTGTGTGTGGCGAATAGAAAAGCTTTGACCAGTTCCTCTCGGGATGCAGCACGCCGGTGAGCTTGCACGGTTGCCATGAGCACTTTCCGGCGGAACTTCCTCTTCAGCGCCCTCAAGCCGGCGTTGCGAGACAGCACGCGGTGCCTCGAGGTGGACGGAATTCTGGAGCTCGGGGCGGGGGTCCGCATCGTCCGGGAACGGTCTCCAGCGGGTTAACGAGGACATGCATGGCGGCCAGGGGATTTGTTTTTTTTTTGGTTTGAGCTTGGGATTTGGGGTTTTTTCGGATAGGGAGGAGGAACCGAGGAAGAGGAAGGAACAGCCGCGTGCTTGGCGCGTGGCGGTGTGCTTGAATTTCGAATTTTTGTGAAATGTTTCATTTCCCCGCTACAATTCGGGGGTTTCTTGACGCGCCAATGCGTCCCGCCGGGCAGCTTCAAGTGAATTTGGGGTGCCACGCTATGGGCCCTAGTTTCAGTGAGACATGTAATGACTAGTCACATCAGTAAGTTCATTGTGTAATAAAATATGTTACCCCTCCCCTTTATGTAGCACCCCTTCTCTCCCGATCGAGTGCCGATTGCCGACGGATGCAAGCCGCTAGCTCGATCCCCTCGTTTCGCCTCCACCGTACAGGCATCCAGCTTGGAGGGGCAAGCTGCATCTAGACCAAGCGGATTAGGTAGGACTAGTAATGTTCTTTCCTTTCTCGAGATCGGTTCTTTTTTCCTCTCCTCGATATCTTGCGCATCTCTTTTCTATTCGGGGCGAAGGGGCGTCTTTCTGGTCACCCTCGAGCTGGGAGTGATTGATGGGGGTGGGGGGCGGGGGCTACCTTTGCTTGGATTGGGGTGTTCTTCCTTTATTTGTCGACATTTGCAACCTTTGTAGTTTCTGCTGATCCTCACTATATCTTTTGTCAGCTTGTACAGGAAAGGTAAGACCTCGGCGGTGGGGGCAATGGAGCGTAAGGCCACCACGCATGTGGGCAGTTGGCTGAGCCTGAGCTGCGTCCCCAGCCCCGCGAAGCATGTACTCCGTTTGCTTATCCACTCTTTACCTTTTAAGTGTCTCTCTCGCATCCTCAATCTGTTCCTCGTTCCGGAATATGCTTAAAGTAGCACATGTCTTCAGCTGTTTGTGCGTAAAGCATCTGTGACACCATGCTCTATATTCTCTGTATCAGGTTGGTACCTCCGGGTTCCGTGCTGAGGCTATGGGGAACGAGAATAGCGCCCCACCTGCTGCAGGAGCATGGCCCGATCTGCAGCACAAGAAGAGAAATGCCACTGCCGAGCTGGGCGGGGACCGCCCGGGGGTAATTTTTTTAACCAACTTACCATGATAGTCCGAATCGATACTCCCTCGGATCCAAATTAATTGACTCAACTATCTGTAGATACGGATGTATCTAGATGTGTTTTAGCTCTAGATACTATTGCCTCCATCCCAAAGCTTTGGGCTTATATTATTTTTAGAAAGTCAAACTATACCATGTTTGACTAAGCTTTTACCAAAAATCAGTAACATGCAAAATACAAAATTAATATCATTAAATAGATAATAAAATATATTTTCCTACGGTATCTACACAGTATTATATTTGTTGATAGAATGTTCTAAAATTTTGGTCAAACTTTGCTTGTTTTGATTTCTCAAAAATAAATAAGGCTTAAGCTTTTGGATGGTGGTAGTACATTCTGTAGGATAACGTTGCATAGAAAACAAAAATTTTCCTACCGCGAACACGCAATCCAAGCCAAGATGCAATCTAGAAGACGGTAGCAACGAGGGGGTATCGAGTCTCACCCTTGAAGAGATTCCAAAGCCTACAAGATGAGGCTCTTGTTGCTGCGGTAGACGTTCACTTGCCGCTTGCAAAAGCGCGTAGAAGATCTTGATCACGATCGGTTCCGGCGCCACGAACGGGCAGCACCTCCGTACTCGGTCACACGTTCGGTTGTTGATGAAGACGACGTCCACCTCCCGTTCCAGCGGGCAGCGGAAGTAGTAGCTCCTCTTGAATCCGACAAGCACGACGGCGTGGTGTCGGTGGCGGTGTAGAAGTCCGGCGGAGCTTCGCTAAGCAAACCGGGCAATATGAAGTGGAGGAGCAAAGCTAGGGTTTGGGAGGGGGTGGCCGGCCACTCAAGGGGGCGGCCAAGCTATGGTCTTTGGGGTGGCCGGCCCCCTCCCTTGGCCCCTCATTATATAGGTGGATCCCAAGTGTTGGTGTCCAAGTCTTCGAATAAGACCCGAAACCAAAACCTTCCATAGGAGGGGGCAAACCTAGCCCAACTAGGACTCCCACCCAAAGGTGGGATTCCCACCTCCCATGTGGGGGTGGCCGGCCCCCTATGGTGGAGTCCACTTGGGACTCCACCCCCACTAGGGCTGGCCGGCCATGGAGGTGGAGTCCCTTGTGGACTCCACCTTCCTTGGTGGTTTCTTCCGGACTTTTCTAGAACCTTCTAGAACCTTCCATAGAACCTTCCGCGACATTTTATTCACATAAAATGACATCCTATATATGAATCTTATTCTCCGGACCATTCGGAACTCCTCGTGATGTCCGGGATCACATCCGGGACTCCGAACAAATATTCCAACTTCATTCCATATTCAAGAACTACCATTTCAACATCCAACTTTAAGTGTGTCACCCTACGGTTCGAGAACTATGCGGACATGGTTGAGTACTCACTCCGACCAATAACCAATAGCGGGATCCGGAGATCCATAATGGCTCCCACATATTCAACGATGACTTTAGTGATCGAATGAACCATTCACATACATTACCAATTCCCTTTGTCTCGCGATATTTTACTTGTCCGAGGTTTGATCTTCGGTATCACTCTATACCTTGTTCAACCTCGTCTCCCGACAAGTACTCTTTACTCGTACCGTGGTATGTGGTCTCTTATGAACTCATTCATATGCTTGCAAGACATTAGACGACATTCTACCGAGAGGGCCCAGAGTATATCTATCCGTCATCGGGATGGACAAATCTCACTATTGATCCATATGCCTCAACTCATACTTTCCGGATACTTAATCCCACCTTTATAGCCACCCATTTACGCAGTGGTGTTTGGTGTAATCAAAGTACCTTTCCAGTATAAGTGATTTACATGATCTCATGGTCATAAGGACTAGGTAACTATGAATCGAAAGCTTATAGCAAATAACTTAATGACGAGATCTTATGCTACGCTTAATTGGGTGTGTCCATTACATCATTCATATAATGATATAACCTTGTTATTAATAACATCCAATGTTCATGATTATGAAACTAATCATCCATTAATCAACAAGCTAGTTTAAGAGGCATACTAGGGACTTCTTGTTGTCTACATATCACACATGTACTAATGTTTCGGTTAATACAATTCTAGCATGATATATAAACATTTATCATAAACATAAAGATATAAATAATAACCACTTTATTATTGCCTCTAGGGCATATCTCCTTCAGTCTCCCACTTGCACTAGAGTCAATAATCTAGATTACATAGTAATATACCTAACACCCATGGCATTCTGGTGTTGGTCATGCTTTGCCCTAGGGAGAGCTTTAGTCAACGGATCTGCTACATTCGGATCGGTGTGTACTTTGCAAATCTTTACTTCTCCATCTTCGATGTACTCGCGAATCGAGTGGTAACGCAGCTTGATATGCTTCAGCCTCTTGTGTGACCTTGGTTCTTGTGCATTGGCGATGGCACCCATGTTATCACAAGTAAATGATTAATGGGTCCAATGCACTAGGAACCACACCGAGCTCTACAATGAACCTCTTCATCCATACCGCTTCGATGAAGCCTCCGAAGCCGCTATGTACTCGATTCCGTTGAAGACTTCGCCACCGTGCACCGCTTCGAGCTTGCCCAGCTCATCGCAAGCACCATTCAATATAAACACGTACCTGCATTGTGACTTAGAGTCATCGGGATCGGTGTTCCAACTTGCATCGGTGTAACCGTTTACAACGAGCTCTTGGTCACCTCCATAACAAAGAAACATATCCTTAGTTCTTTTCAAGTACTTCAGGATATTCTTGACCGCTGTCCAGATGTTCCATTCCTGGATCACTTTGATATCTCGCTAGTCAAACTAACAAGCATGTGCTATATCCGGTCTAGTACATAGCATGGCATACATGATAGATCCTATCGCCGAGGCATAGGGGATATTATTCATCCTTTCTCTTTCTTCTGCCGTAGCCGGTCCTTGAGTCTTACTCAATACCTTGCCTGGTAACATAGGTAAGAACCCTTTCTTACTTTCGTCCATTCTAAATTTCTTTAGAATCTTGTCCAGATATGTACTCTGTGATAGCCCTATTAGGCGTCTTGATCTATCTCTATAAATCTTGATGCCTAATATATATGATGCTTCACCAAGGTCTTTCATTGAAAAACTATTATTCAAATAACCCTTAACATCTGCTTAATAGTTCTATATCATTCCCGATCAATAATATGTCATCTACATATAATATCAAGAATGCTACAGAGCTCCCACTCACTTTCTTGTAAATACAGGCCTCTCCATGACACTCGTATAAACCCGAAGTCTTTGATCACCTTATCAAAGCGTCGGTTCCAACTTCTTGATGCTTGCTTCAGTCCATAGATTGAACGCTGAAGTTTGCATACTTTGTCAAGCATTTTTAGGATCGACAAAACCTTTGGGTTGTACCATATACAACTCTTCCTCAATGTCTCCATTAAGGAACGCCGTTTTGACATCCATCCGCCAAATCTCATAATCGAAAAATGCAGCTATTGCTAACAAAATCCTCACAGATTTTAGCTTCGCTACCGGTGAGAAAGTCTCATCGTAGTCAACTCCTTGAATTTGTCTGAAACCCTTTGCGACAAGTCGAGCTTTATAGACAGTAATATTACCATCAGCATCTGTTTTTCTCTTGAAGATCCATTTATTCTCGACAGCCTTTCGGCTCTCAAGTAAGTCTACCAAAGTCCATACTTTGTTATCATACATGGATCCCATTTCGGATTTCATGGCTTCTTGCCATTTGTTGGAATCTGGGCTCATCATCGCTTCTTCATACGTCGCAGGGTCCTCATCATTGTTATCCACAATCATGACATTTAGACAAGGATCAAACCAATCGAGAGTGGTACGTTCCCTTGTCGATCCGCGAGGTTCGATAGTTTCCTCGTTCGAAGTTTCATGATCATTATCATTTGCTTCCTCTCGTTGCCGGTGTAGGCGGTACGGTACAACTTCCTGTATCGCGCTACTCGATCAACGAGTATAGATTCATCAATCTCATCGAGTTCTACTTTTCTTCCAAATCACTTCTTTAGTGAGAAATTCTTTCTCAAGAAAGGTTCCGTTCTTAGCAACAAAGATTTTGCCTTCGGATCCGTGATAGAAAGTGTACCCTATAGTTTCCTTAGGGTATCCTATGAAGACGCATTTCTCCGCTTTGGGTTCTAGCTTGTCCGGTTGTAACTTTTTACATAGGCTTCGCAACCCCAAACTTTCAGGAACGACAGACTTAGGTTTCTTATTAAACCATAATTCATACGGTGTCGTTTCTACGGATTTTGATGGTGCTCTATTTAAAGTGAATGCGGCTGTCTCTAATGCATAACTCCAAAAAGATAACGGCAAATCAGTAAGAGACATCATAGAACGAACCATATCTAAGAGAGTTCGATTACGACGTTCGGACACACCGTTTCGTTGTGGTGTTCCCGGCGGTGTCAATTGTGAAAGTATTCCGCATTTCTTTAAATGCATGCCAAACTCATAACTCGGATATTCACCTCCACGATCAGATCGTAGAAATTTAATCTTCTTGTTACGTTGATTTTCTACTTCACTTTGGAATTCCTTAAACTTCTCGAAAGTTTCGGATTTATGTTTCATGAAATAGATATACCCATATCTACTCGCATCATCTCGTGAAGGTTAGAACATAACGATAACCACCGCGCGATGCTACGCTCATTGGTCCGCACACATCGGTATGTATGATTTCCAATAAGTCAGTAGCTCGCTCCATCATACCAGAAAATGGAGTCTTAGTCATTTTTCCCATCAGACATGCTTCGCATCTATCAAGTGACTCAAAGTCAAGTGATTCTAGTAATCCATCAGTATGGAGTTTCTTCATGCGTTTCACTCCAATATGACCAAGACGACAGTGCCACATATAAGTAGAATTATCATTCAATTTAATTCGCTTAGCATCAATGTTATGTATATGCGTATCACTACTATCGAGATCTAATAGAAATAAGCCATTCTTTTGTGGTGCTCGACCATAAAAGATATTATTCATAAAAATAGAACAACCATTATTCTCGGACTTGAATGAATAACCGTCTTGCATTAAACAAGATCCAGATATAATGTTCATGCTCAACGCAGTACATAATAACAATTATTTAGGCTTAAAACTAATCCCGAAGGTAGATGTAGAGGAAGTGTGCCGACCGCGATCACATTGACCTTGGATCCGTTTCCAACGCGCATCGTCACTTCATCCTTCAGCAGTTGTCGTTTATTCTTTAGTTCCTGTTTCGAGTTACAAATATGAGCAACCGAACCAGTATCAAATACCCATGTACTAGAACGAGAACCAGTGAAATGAACATCTATAACATGTATATCATATATACCTTCTTTCTTCTTCTTGACAAGGCCGCTCTTCGGATCAGCCGGATACTTGGAGCAATTACGCTTCCAGTTGTCCCTTCTCCTTGCGAGTAATAGCACTCAAGCATCGGGCTTAGGGCCGTTCTTAGGTTTCACAGGAGGCGTGGCAGCTTTCTTGCCACCCTTCTTGAATTTTCCCTTAGACTTGCCCTGTTTCTTGAAACTCGGTGGTCTTGTTGACCATCAACACTTGGTGCTCTTTCTTGATCTCAATCTCAGCAGCTTTTAGCATGCCAAAGAGTTCGAGTAACTCCTTGTTCATGTTCTCGCATATTGTAGTTCATCACAAAGTTCTTGTAACTTGGTGGCGGTGATTGAAGGACACGATTAATCCCTCGATCCGTTAGGAATCACTATTCCCAAGTCACCGAGTTTCTTCGCATGCCCGGTCATGGCGAGCATGTGCTCACTAACGGAGCTGCCTTCTTCCATCATACAGCTGAAAAATTGTTTCGATGCTTCATAGCATTCCACGGCCGCATGAGTCTCAAAAATAGTCTTCAACTCTTTCATCAACTCATGAGGATCGTGGTGCTCAAAACGTTTTTGAAGATCGGATTCCGCATCGCATAAGATGGCACACTCGAACTTGAGAGTACCGAGTTTTCCGAGTTGCGTAAACAGCTTTTACTTCATCGGTTTCAGCTTCGCAGGAGGGTCACCTAGCGGTGCATCAAGCACATATTGCAGATTTCCGCCGAGAGGAAGATCCTCACATGACGGAACCAGTCGGTGAAGTTGCTACCGTTGCTCTTAAGCTTTTCTTTCTCTAGGAACCGGTTAAAATTGATTGGGGACGCCATCTCTACAACATATATTTGCAATAGTTTAGACTAAGTTTATGACAAATTGAGTTCAAATTTTAATTCTACATAATTAAAAATCTAGATGAACTCCCACTCAAAACAATATCCCTCGCATTGTCTTAGTGATCACACGAACCAAATCCACCGCACCTAAACCCGATCATCACGAGAAAAGGTGTGATTTCATTGGCGAACACTCAAAGTGTTCATCATATCAACCATATGATTCATGCTCTACCTTTCGGTATCATGTGTTCCGAGACCATGTCCGTACATGCTAGGCTCGTCAAGGCCACCTTAGTATCCGCATGTGCAAAACTGTCTTGCACCCGTTGTATGTACTTATTGAATCTATCACACCCGATCATCACGAGATGCTTCGAAACGACAAGACTTGATAACGGTGCTACTAAGGATGAACACTTTATTATCTTGAGATTTTAGTGAGGGATCATCTTATAATGCTACCGTCGCGATCTAAGCAAAATAAGATGCATAAAAGGATTAACATCACATGCAGTTCATATGTGATATGATATGGCCCTTTTGTCTTTGCGCCTTTGATCTTCATCTCCAAAGCACGGACATGATCTCCATCATCTTCGGGCATGATCTCCATCATCGTCGGCGAAGCACCAAGGTCAATGGCGCCGTCTTCATGATTGTCCTCCATGTAGCAACTATTACAACTACTTTGAAATACTACTCAACATGAAATTTAAAGACAACCATAAGGCTCCTGCCGGTTGCCACAATACAATAATGATCATCTCATACATATTCATCATCACATTATGGCCATATCACATCACCAAACCCTGCAAAAACAAGTTAGACGCTCTCTAATTTGGTTTGCATATTTTACGTGGTTTAGGGTTTTTCGATATAGATCTAATCTACCTACGAACATGAACCACAACGTTGATACTAATGTTGTCAATAGAAGAGTAAATTGAATCTTTACTATAGTAGGAGAGACAGACACCCGCAAAGCCTCTTATGCAATACAAGTTGCATGTCGAACGAGGAACAAGTCTCATGAACGCGGTCATGTAAAGTTAGTCCGAGCCGCTTCATCCCACTATGCCATAAAGATGCAAAGTACTCAACTAAAGATAACAAGAGCATCAACGCCCACAAAACCATTGTGTTCTACTCGTGCAACCATCTATGCATAGACACGGCTCTGATACCACTGTAGGATAACGTTGCATAGAAAACAAAAATTTTCCTACCGCGAACACGCAATCCAAGCCAAGATGCAATCTAGAAGACGGTAGCAACGAGGGGGTATCGAGTCTCACCCTTGAAGAGATTCCAAAGCCTACAAGATGAGGCTCTTGTTGCTGCGGTAGACGTTCACTTGCCGCTTGCAAAAGCGCGTAGAAGATCTTGATCACGATCGGTTCCGGCGCCACGAACGGGCAGCACCTCCGTACTCGGTCACACGTTCGGTTGTTGATGAAGACGACGTCCACCTCCCGTTCCAGCGGGCAGCGGAAGTAGTAGCTCCTCTTGAATCCGACAGCACGACGGCGTGGTGTCGGTGGCGGTGTAGAAGTCCGGCGGAGCTTCGCTAAGCAAACCGGGCAATATGAAGTGGAGGAGCAAAGCTAGGGTTTGGGAGAGGGTAGCCGGCCACTCATGGGGGCGGCCAAGCTATGGTCTTTGGGGTGGCCGGCCCCCTCCCTTGGCCCCTCATTATATAGGTGGATCCCAAGTGTTGGTGTCCAAGTCTTCGAATAAGACCCGAAACCAAAACCTTCCATAGGAGGGGGCAAACCTAGCCCAACTAGGACTCCCACCCAAAGGTGGGATTCCCACCTCCCATGTGGGGGTGGCCGGCCCCTATGGTGGAGTCCACTTGGGACTCCACCCCCACTAGGGCTGGCCGGCCATGGAGGTGGAGTCCCTTGTGGACTCCACCTTCCTTGGTGGTTTCTTCCGGACTTTTCTAGAACCTTCTAGAACCTTCCATAGAACCTTCCGCGACATTTTATTCACATAAAATGACATCCTATATATGAATCTTATTCTCCCGACCATTCCGAACTCCTCGTGATGTCCGGGATCACATCCGGGACTCCGAACAAATATTCCAACTTCATTCCATATTCAAGAACTACCATTTCAACATCCAACTTTAAGTGTGTCACCCTACGGTTCGAGAACTATGCGGACATGGTTGAGTACTCACTCCGACCAATAACCAATAGCGGGATCTGGAGATCCATAATGGCTCCCACATATTCAACGATGACTTTAGTGATCGAATGAACCATTCACATACATTACCAATTCCCTTTGTCTCGCGATATTTTACTTGTCCGAGGTTTGATCTTCGGTATCACTCTATACCTTGTTCAACCTCGTCTCCTGACAAGTACTCTTTACTCGTACCGTGGTATGTGGTCTCTTATGAACTCATTCATATGCTTGCAAGACATTAGACGACATTCTACCGAGAGGGCCCAGAGTATATCTATCCGTCATCGGGATGGACAAATCCCACTATTGATCCATATGCCTCAACTCATACTTTCCGGATACTTAATCCCACCTTTATAGCCACCCATTTACGCAAAGTGGTGTTTGGTGTAATCAAAGTACCTTTCCAAGTATAAGTGATTTACATGATCTCATGGTCATAAGGACTAGGTAACTATGAATCGAAAGCTTATAGCAAATAACTTAATGACGAGATCTTATGCTACGCTTAATTGGGTGTGTCCATTACATCATTCATATAATGATATAACCTTGTTATTAATAACATCCAATGTTCATGATTATGAAACTAATCATCCATTAATCAACAAGCTAGTTTAAGAGGCATACTAGGGACTTCTTGTTGTCTACATATCACACATGTACTAATGTTTCGGTTAATACAATTCTAGCATGATATATAAACATTTATCATAAACATAAAGATATAAATAATAACCACTTTATTATTGCCTCTAGGGCATATCTCCTTCACATTCATATCTAGACAAAGCTGAGTTAACTAGTTCTTTGTCTGTCCATAGCTAGTGTTCACGCTGCAAAAGGCTAAGAGCATCCACTATATGCATCAGTCTATCTCATACAGTAATTCAATATCACTGCCGAGGTCTGCCTTTTGTTTTGCTATTCATATGCAGATCGAAACTTTAGGGCCTTTACTCAAAAGGAAGATCAAAACTGCGGCTGATCAGGCTGCCAGTATGTTGATGCCGCCCCCATCTTCTAAATGCCTCTACAAGCACAAGGCCACGCGCCAGTTGGGTGGTGATCTTTTAATGAATATGGTATATTTTCTTAATCCACAAAACATGCCTTGATTTTTCTCTGTTTATTGTCGGTTTTTTCTATGCTTGCCAAAAGTTTACAACAACAACAACAACAACAACAACCAAGCCTTTCAGTCCCAAACAAGTTGGGGTAGGCTAGAGTTGAAACCCATAAGATCTCGAAGCCAAAAGTTTAGAAACACCAAATTCGTTTGCTTACAATCATCATACAGTAATGTTCATCTACTCCAGCTCCCCTAACCCAACAAAAAATGATGTTAATTACGATTTTTAGATTAAAAGAGCACCATTAGGCGCCGTTAATTACGACTTTGAGATTAAAATGTCATTTGCAATTGTTAATTACAATTTTGAGACAAATGGTTAGTTTAACCTCGATCTCTTCCGCTCTCCATTTATCCCAACCGAACAAAAATTTAACCATTCCATTCCTCTGAAATGGAACCATTCCATTCCATTCCACGCTGTTTCGTAACCGAACACACCCTTGCATTGTTGTGAACTCGTTGTCCATACACGGTCATACCCTTCCACTTACATCCAAGCACTATATGCATCGATCCTGTCTCGAGTCATTCAATATCACTGCTGAGATCTGTTCCCATTCTTATGCAGGCTGAAACTGTTGCGCCTTTACTCAAGTGGATGCAAAATGAGGCTAATGAGGCTGCTGTGAGGACGATGGTGCCGGCACCATCTTCCGAAAACCTCTACAAGCACGAGGCCATGGGCCGGCTGGGTGGTGACCTTTTAATGAATCTGGTATATTTTCTTAATCCACATACATGATTTCATTATTATCTGTTTAATTACTCGTTGGCTTTGTCTAATGCTTACCAAAAGTTCGAAACACTGCGTTTGCTTACAATCATCATACACTAATTTTTCACTTTTCAGTCTGTCTCATCCAAGATATAAACTCGTTGATTTCCATTGGCTTCTTTTGTAATCATTTGCATTGTTGTCAATCTGTTCTCTATGCACAACCCTATTCTTCCACTTACACCCGCACTATTTGCATCAGTCTATCTCATAGATTTATTAAATATCAATGATGAGTTCTGTTGCTATTCATATGCATGATGAAACTTCTGTGCCTCTACTCAAATGGATAAAAAATGATCCTGATGAGGCTGCTCGTGAAGACGATGGTGCCGCCACCATCTTCCGAAAACCTCCTCAAGCACAAGGCCACGGGCCACTGGGTGGTACCCTTTTCGAAGCAGTGTATATTTTCTTAATCCTCATACATGATTTGATTTTTGTCTCGTTTATTGCCGGCTTTGTCTAATTCTTACCAATAGTTCGTAAACACACACACCTATTCTTACACTTACATCCAAGCACTATATGCATCGTTGTCTCATAGATTCATTTTATATATCACTGCCGATGTCTATTGCTCTTCAATTTTCATATGCAGATCGAAACTCGGTAACCCTTCATTGGTCAAAAGGATTGCAACTGCTGCCGATGAGGCATCCGCAGAGGCTGCCACCAAGTTACCGTCAGCCCCACCTTCCGGATGCTTATATAAGCTCAAGTCCAAGGACCAGCCGGGCCGTAACCATCCAAGGGTTCGGGTATATTTTCTTAAGCCACATATACATGCCATGATTTATGTCCGATATTATCACCGGCTCGTCTAATGCTTTTTGGAATTCGGAAACACCAAATTAGCATGCTTATATTCATCATACACTAATTTTTCACTGTTCAATTTGTAACATAGTGTTATGCACTCGCTTGTCAACATTTGCATTGCTCTGAACTATGCACTTTACACAACCTAATTCTTCCACTTACATTCAGCGCTACGCACCAGTAGTACCTCCCATGTTTCCTTCACCATCCCGATGCCGAGCTTGCGGGAATATGGCGGGCCCATGTACATACCCCGCATATAACACCTCCTATGGCTCTATCTACCTTCCTAGTAGCTCCTTCACGCAGTTACGGTATGTATTCTCAGTGGTTTAGCATGAATTGGCATATAGTAAAGTCTTGTTTTTAGTCTTCCTGCTTCTTACATTTGTATCAATTTTCACATGCAGATCGTACCTTGTGAACTTCGTCCTATGATTAACCGGATGTGTCCGCATGAAGGGTCTTTCACTATGCATGGCAATGGCAAATTGATGAAAACCTACACGGTCTATGAGGTGTATGTCTACAAGACGCGAGCCATCACATATTTGTATGGACATGATTGGAGAAAGTTTGCTTTTGACTACGGTCCGAAGAAGGGCGACGAGCCGAGGATCGAAACTCAAACGGGCAGATATACGTAATCGCTTACGCAGTTGGAGACACTTCCAAATATATAATATGTAACTTTTTTCTACTCATATCTTTTGATAACTGTTTCGAGCAGCTTGTTCTAAACCATTCCCTCTCGTTTTAGCTTGCTGGGTTTAACATGATCAAAGCCGCGGATCCCCCGATGGAACATGAGCGGATGTCACAAAGGGCAACCACACCAGCACCGGCACCGGCTTCCCACTCTCCCGCATCAGCACCGGTTCCTCGTACTCAGCTCCGTTCATCGCATCTACCCAAGCAGTCCCCTACATCAGCATTGGTTCCCGTAGAGGCCCCATATACTACACCCGCCCAAGCAGGCTCCCGCATCAGCGACCGGTTCCTCTAGCTCACCGTTTACCGCACCTCGCCCAACAGTCTCCTCGCATCGAGCACCGGTTCCTCTAGAGGCACCGCTATCGCACCTCGCCCAACAGCCTCCCGCATCAGCACCAGCTCGTGTACCAGCCCAGGCTCCCGCACCCGCCCCGCCGGATCACCGAGGTCTCGACTCATTGCCGTGGCCACCCGTGTGGTGACCAGGACGCATCTGAAGGCTATGTTCGTGAGTATATGACAGCATAACTGCTCTTATCTTGATGTCTTCTCTGCTCAAAGTCTCACATGGTTCAGTGCATTGGTGCCATTGACTAATTTTTGGTGGTATCTCTTGCTTTGAATCAGAAATTGCCTAAAAGTATCGCCAAGGATCTCAATGCTGGCCGAAGGGGCAAGATTTCCCTCGTCATGGAGAGTGAAGGTCTCACCGTGGAGGGACGGTACTTCGTCAGTCCCACGGATGGCCGCTTGGCTGTTACTTCCGTGTGGAAAAAGTTCATTGACGGTGCCAAACTTCGCATTGGATCAAAGTTGAAGGTCAAGATCTTTCGATGCCGTTGTGACATGCCGGTCATAAAGTTCGCGGTTGTCTAGTTCTGTTGCCCCATGAGCCCTTAGCAAATGCATTTGTAGTTATACTTATATAAGGTTATCTTATCTGAACTGCTAATTAATTGTATGGGTGGTAAAACTCTGGCAAGCTTTTGCTCTTAGCAAGTATGTATGTATGATCAGCTATTATGACAACTAATGTTTGTGTTCATCTTAATTTGCATTTCCGTTTTAGAAAAAAACTTAATTTCTATTTTGGCTGACCTGTTAGAGAACTATCAGATTGAACCCACAACATGATTCAAATAGATTCATTACACCGAGCCACATGTCTTGACCTTGCTATACACTACTTCCATTAATCAATGCAAGAAGGCTTACCTGAGCTGCCTGAACCATGGCAGATTCGAATCCACCTTATCTATCTAGAAATACAACCTTTGCAGTAAAGAGGATTTGCAAGTATGGGGAGGCCGACATTGGGGACCCATGAGCCAACAGCTGTCGTCAACGTTTTAAAGGTGGCAGGAGATCGAAAGAAAAAATAAGCCAAAAATCAGCTTGGTAAACAAATTCAAGAAAAGAAACATTTACCTTTCCGAGAGGATGACATGCGGGACCCATGAGGCAAGCAAGATCCTCAACTATTTCAAGGCGGCAGGGGATCAAAAGAAAAAAAGGAAATAGCCAGAAATTAATTAGGGTCAAAAATAAATCCATCAAAGGAAACTTTTATTGTTCATAGAGGATGACATGTGGGACCGACTTGCCACCAAGCGTCGTCATCGTTTCAAAGGGGGCAGGGGATCAAAAGAAAAAGGCAAATAGCCAGAAATTAGGGAAAAAAATAAATCCAACAAAGGAAACTTTTATTGTTCATAGAGGATGACATGCGGGACCCATGAGCCAGCAGCTTCCTCAACGTTTCAAAGTCGGCATGAGATTGAAAGAAAAAGGCAAGTGACATAATATCGGGAGCCAAAAATAATCCAAGAAAAGAAACTTTATTGTACATAGAGGATGACATGCGGGTCCCATTTTATAGCAAGTGGTCTCAACGCTTCCAAGGCGGCACAGACCGAAAGAAAAATGAAGTAGCCGTAAATCGTGGTGTGAAAAAAATCCAAGAAAAGAAAGATTTCAATTGGGCTGTATCTGGACATCTGGGCCTTCGAACTATCCTGCTGGGCCTTTTGACTCGTACAATTTCAGCCCACTCCAAAACAGGAAAGGTTGAATTTTTCTCAAAAAAAAAAAAAACAGAAAGTCCTATGCTTCGCAAAAACAAAAAACAAGGAGATTCAACATATAAGTTAGTTTATGTAGATATAAAGATTTAATTTATCTGTTTGCAATAGCTCAGAGCGAAATACAACGTTTATTGTCTGCAAAATAAAATATCACATGTTTCTTGTACGGGAGGATGACATCGGGGACCCATGAGCTAGCAAGTCGTCGTCAACGTTTCAAAGGCGGCAGGGGATCGAAAATAAAAAAAGCCAAAAATCAGCTTGGTAAAAAAATACAAGAAAAGAAAACATTTATCGTTCCGAGAGGATGACATGCGGGACCCATGAGGCAGCAAGCATCCTCAACGTTTCAAAGTCGGCATGAGATCGAAAGAAAAAGCCAAGTGACATAATATCGTGAGCAAAAAATAATCCAAGAAAAGAAACTTTATTGTACATAGAGGATGACATGCGGGTCCCATTTTGTAGCAAGCGGTCTCAACGTTTCCAAGGCGGCACAGACCAAAAGAAAAATGAGGCAAAGCAGATTCTCAACAATTCCAAGGCGGTAGGGGATCAAAAGAAAAAAAGGAAATAGCCGTAAATTAATTAGGGGTCAAAAATAAATCCACCGAAGGAAACTTTTATTGTTCATAGAGGATGACATGTGGGACCGACTCGCCAACAAACGTCCTCATCGTTTCAAAGGGGGCAGGGATCAAAAGAAAAAGGCAAATAGCCGTAAATTAGGGGTCAAAAATAACTCCAAGAAAGGAAACTTTTATTGTTCGTAGAGGATGACATGCGGGACCCATGAGCCACAGACTTACTCAACGTTTCAAAGGTGGCATGAGATCGAAAGAAAAAGGCAAGCTAGTGACCAAATATCAGGAGCCAAAAATAATCCAAGATTTATTGTACATAGAGGATGACATGTGGGTCCCATTTTGCATCAGCGGTCTCAATGTTTGTAATGCGGCTTGAGATCAAAAGAAAAAGAAAGTAGCTAGTAATTAGGGGTGAAAAAAATCCAAGAAAAGAAAGTTGATGGACATAGAGGATGACATGCGGGTCCCTTGAGCCAACAAACTTACTCAACGTTTCAAAGGGGGCAGGGATCAAAAGAAAAAGGCAAGCCAAAAATCGGAGGGTGAAAAAAATCCAACAAAGGAAACTTTTATAGCACATAGAGGATGACATGCGGGTCCCATGAGCCAACAGGTCTCTCAACGTTTCAAACGTGGCATGAGATCGAAAGAAAAAGGCAAGTGAAAAAATATCATGAGCCAAAAATAATTCAAGAAAAGAAAGTTTTATAGTACATAGAGGATGACATGCGGGTCCCATTTAGCAGCAGCGGTATCACCGTTTGAGAGGCGGCAGGGGATCGAAAGAAAAAGGCAAGTGAAAAAATATGAGCAGCCAAAAATAATTCAAGAAAAGAAAGTTTTATAGTACATAGAGGATGACATGCGGGTCCGATTTAGCAGAAGCGGTATCACCGTTTGAGAGGCGGCAGGGGATCAAAAGAAAAAAGAAATTGCCAAAAATCAGAGGGTGAAAAAAAACCAAGAAAATGAACTTTTATAGTACATAGAGGATGACATGCGGGTCCCATGAGCCCGCAGGTTCCTCAACGTTCCAAACGTGGCATGAGATCGAAAGAAAAAGGTAAGTGACCAAATATGAGGTGCCAAAAATAATTCAAGAAAAGAAAGTTTTATAGTACATAGAGGATGACATGCGGGTCCCACTTAGCAGCAGCGGTATCACCGTTTGAGAGGCGGCAGGGATCGAAAGAAAAAGGCAAGTGACCAAATTTGAGGTGCCAAAAAACTCCAAGAAAAGAAAGTTTTATAGTACATAGAGGATGACATGCGGGTCCCATTTAGCAACAGACGGTATCACCGTTTGAGAGGCGGCAGGGATCGAAAGAAAAAGGTAAGTGACTCGATGTCTACGGGAGCTTCTATTCTTGTAGACAAGTGTTGGGCCTCCAAGAGCAGAGGTTTGTAGAACATCAGTAAGTTTCCCTTAAGTGGATACCCAAGGTTTATCGAACTCAGTGAGGAAGAGGTCAAAGATATCCCTCTCATGCAACCCTGCAACCACAAAGCAAGAAGTCTCTTGTGTCCCCAACACACCTAATAGGTGCACTAGTTCGGCGAAGAGATAGTGAAATACAGAGTGGTATAAATAAGTATGAGCAAGTAGCAAAGGTGCGTAAAAGTGCTTGGCGCGTAGTTGATGGTGGTGGTATTGCAGCAAGTAGTAACGCAAAGAAACAAGAAACAAGCAGTAGTAATGCAGCAGTAGTAACGCACAGAGTAGTAACGCAAGCAAGTAGTAACTCAGCCAGTATTTAGGAACAAGGCCTAGGGATTACACTTTCACTAGTGGACACTCTCAACATTGATCACATAATGCAACGTATAAATGCATACTCTACACTTTCGTTGGATGATGAACACATTGCGTAGGATTACACGAACCCTCAATGCCGGAGTTAACAAGCTCCACAATAATGCTCATGTTTAAGTAACCTTTAGTGTAAGATAGATCAACGCTACTAAACCAAGTACTAGCATAGCATGCACACCGTCACCTTCATGCATATGTAGGAGGAATAGATCACGTCAATATTATCATAGCAATAGTTAACTCCATAATCTACAAGAGATCATGATCATAGCATAAACCAAGTACTAACACTGTGCACGCATCGTCACCTTTGCACACATGCAGGAGGAATAAACTACTTTAATAACACATTGCTAGAGTAGCACATGGATAGATAGTGATACAAACATGCTGCAATCATAAAGAGATATAAATAAGCACCTCACTATACCATTCAATGAGTAAGTATTCCGTGAAATCTAGCCTAAGAGACCCACACGGTGCACACACTCGTCACCTTTACACACGTGGGACGAGGAGTCTCCGGAGATCACATAAGTAAAACTCACTTGACTAGCATAATGACATCTAGATTACAAGCATCATCATATGAATCTCAATCATGTAAGGCAGCTCATGAGATTATTGTATTGAACTACATAGGAGAGAGATGAACCACATAGCTACCGGTACAGCCCCGAGCCTCGATGGAGAACTACTCCCTCCTCATGGGAGCAGCAGCGGTGATGAAGATGGCGGTGGAGATGGCAGCGGTGTCGATGGAGAAGCCTTCCGGGGCACTTCCCCGCTCCGGCAGGTGCCGAACAGAGATCCCGTCCCCCGCATCTTGGCTTCGCGATGGCGGCGGCTCCGGCAGGTTTCGTGGGTTTCGTCAATTGTCCTCGGGTTTTCCGATCCAGGGGCTTTATATAGGCGAAGAGGCGGCGCAGAAGGTCGAAGGGGGTCCACACCCTAGGGGGCGCGCCCCCTTGGCCACGCCGGGCTAGGGTTTGGTGGCCCCGTGCCTCTTCTCTCGGCGGTTCTCGTGTGTTCTGGATGCTTCCGGTAAAATAGGAACCCGGGCGTTGATTTCGTCCGATTCCGAGAATATTTCGTTACTAGGATTTCGAAACCAAAAACAGCAGAAAACATGAACCGGCACTTCGGCATCTTGTTAATAGGTTAGTTCCGTAAAATGCACGAATATGACATAAAGTGTGCATAAAACATGTAGATAACATCAATAATGTGGCATGGAACACAAGAAATTATCGATACGTTGGAGACGTATCAGCATCCCCAAGCTTAGTTCTCGCTCGTCCCGAGCGGTAAAACGATAACAAAGATAATTTCTGGAGTGACATGCCATCATAAACTTGATCATACTATTTGTAAAGCATATGTAGAGAATGCAGCGATCAAAACAATATGTATGACATGAGTAAACAAGTGAATCATAAAGCAAAGACTTTTCATGAATAGCAATTCAAGACAAGCATCAATAAGTCTTGCATAAGAGTTAACTCATAAAGCAATAATTCAAAGTAAAGGTATTGAAGCAACACAAAAGAAGATTAAGTTTCAGCGGTTGCTTTCAACTTGTAACATGTATATCTCATGGATAATTGTCAATGCAAAGCAATATAACAAATGCAATATGCAAATATGTAAGAATCAATGCACAGTTCACACAAGTGTTTGCTTCTTGAGATGGAGAGAAATAGGTGAACTGACTCAACAATAAAACTAAAAGAATGGTCCTCCATAGAGGAAAAGCATCGATTGCTATATTTGTGCTAAAGCTTTTATTTTGAAAACATAAAGAGAGCATAAAAATAAAGTTTTGAGAGGTGTATGTTGTTGTCAACGAATGGTAGCGGGTACTCTAACCCCTTGCCGTAAAAACCTTCAAAGAGCGGCTCCCATTTTATTTTATTTTTGGATGGCACTCCTTCCAACCTTTATTTCACAAACCATGGCTAACCGAATCCTCGGTGCCTCGCCAACAATCTCATACCATGAAGGAGTGCCTTTTTATTTTAGTTTTATTATGATGACACTCCTCCCAACCTTTGCTTACACAAGCCATGGCTAACCGAATCCTTCGAGTGCCGTCCAACAATCACATACCATGGAGGAGTGTCTATTTTTGTTAATTAATTTGGGACTGGGAATCCCATTGCCAGCTCTTTTTGCAAAATTATTGGATAAGCGGATGAAGCCACTAGTCCATTGGTGAAAGTTGCCCAACAAGATTGAAAGATAAACACCACATACTTCCTCATGAGCTATAAAACATTGACACAAATAAGAGGTGATAAATTTTGAATTGTTTAAAGGTAGCACTCAAGCAATTTACTTTGGAATGGCGGGAAATACCATGTAGTAGGTAGGTATGGTGGACACAAATGGCATAGTGTTGTTTGGCTCAAGTATTTGGATGCATGAGAAGTATTCCCTCTCGATACAAGGTTTAGGCTAGCAAGGTTGTTTGAAACAAACACAAGGATGAACTAGTACAGCAAAACTCACATAAAACACATATTACAAGCATTATAAGACTATACATCGTCTTCCTTGTTGTTCAAACACCTTACTAGAAATTATCTAGACCTTAGAGAGACCAATTATGCAAACCAAATTTTAGCATGCTCTATGTATTCTTCACTAATAGGTGCAAA
Organism: Lolium rigidum; assembly: GCF_022539505.1. Classification (NCBI taxonomy): domain Eukaryota; kingdom Viridiplantae; phylum Streptophyta; class Magnoliopsida; order Poales; family Poaceae; genus Lolium; species Lolium rigidum. The sequence continues at coordinate 262,041,128 of NC_061508.1, forward strand.
GTATATGATGCAAGAGCTTAAACATGAGCACAACAATTGCCAAGTATCACATTACCCAAGACATTATAGCAATTACTACATGTATCATTTTCCAATTCCAACCATATAACAATTTAACGAAGAGGAAACTTCGCCATGAATATTATGAGCTAAGAACACATGTGTTCATATGAACCAGCGGAGCGTGTCTCTCTCCCACACAAGCATGATGTACTCCAATTTATTCAAACAAAAACAAAAATAGAAACAAACAAACAGACGCTCCAAGTAAAGCACATAAGATGTGACCGAATAAAAATATAGTTTCAGGGGAGGAACCTGATAATTTGTTGATGAAGAAGGGGATGCCTTGGGCATCCCCAAGCTTAGACGCTTGAGTCTTCTTGATATATGCAGGGGTGAACCACCGGGTGCATCCCCAAGCTTAGAGCTTTCACTCTCCTTGATCATAGTATGCATCATACTCCTCTCTTGATCCTTGAAAACTTCCTCCACACCAAACTCGAAACAACTCATTAGAGGGTTAGTGCACAATATAAATTGACATATTCAGAGGTGACACAATCATTCTTAACACTGACATTGCATAAAGCTACGGACATTAATGGATCAAAGAAATTCATCCAACATAGCAAAAGAGGCAATGCGAAATAAAAGGCAGAATCTGTCAAAACAGAACAGTTCGTATTGACGAATTTTAAAATGGCCACCAGACTTGCTCAAATGAAAATACTCAAATTTAATGAAAGTTGCGTACATATCTGAGGATCATGCACGTAAATTGGAATAATTTTCTGAGCTTCCTGCAGGGCAGTGGGCTCAGATTCGTGACAGCAAAGAAATCTGGAACTGCGCAGTAATCCAAATCTAGTACTTACTTTTCTATCAACGGCTTAACTTGGCACAACAAAACACAAAACTAAGATAAGGAGAGGTTGCTACAGTAGTAAACAACTTCCAAGACACAAATATAAAACAAAGTACTGTAGCAAAATAACACATGGGTTATCTCCCAAGAAGTTCTTTCTTTATAGCCATTAAGATGGGCTCAAGTAGTTTTAATGATGCACTCGCAAGAAATAGTATTTGAAGCAAAAGAGAGCATCAAGAGGCAAATTCAAAACACATTTAAGTCTAACATGCTTCCTATGCATAGGAATCTTGTAAATAAACAAGTTCATGAAGAGCAAAGTAACAAGCATAGGAAGATAAAACAAGTGTAGCTTCGAAAAATTTCAAGCACATAGAGAGGTGTTTTAGTAACATGAAAATTTCTACAACCATATTTTCCTCTCTCATAATAACTTTCAGTAGCATCATGAGCAAACTCAACAATATAACTATCACATAAAGCATTCTTATCATGAGTCTCATGCATAAAATTATTACTCTCCACATAGGCATAATCAATTTTATTAGTTGTAGTGGGAGCAAATTCAACAAAGTAGCTATCATTATTATTCTCATCATCAAATATAGTAGGCATATTGTAATCATAATTAAACTTATCCTCCATAGTAGGCAGCACTAAAAGACCAATATCATCATAAATAGGAGGCAAAGTATCAACAAAGTAAATTTTCTCCTCAATGCTTGGGGGACTAAAAATATCATGCTCATCAAAGCCAGCCTTCCCCAAGCTTAGAACTTTCTATATCATTAGCAACATTGGTGTTCAAAGCGTTCATACTAATATTACTACCAAGCATGCAAATAAGATTTCATAGGTTTTTTAATTTTCGCATCAAACAATCCATGTTTTAAATCAGGAAATAGAACAAGAAGCTCATTGTTGTCCATTATGCCAAACTAGTGTAAACAAGAAACAACAAGATGCAATTGCAGGATCTAAAGGAAATAGCTTTGAGCACACACACAACGGCGCCAGAAAAGTACTTTACCTGGGACCGTAGTATGAGAGCCTTTTACCTTTCCTCCCCGGCAACGGCGCCGTAAAAGTGCTTGATGTCTACGGGAGCTTCTATTCTTGTAGACAAGTGTTGGGCCTCCAAGAGCAGAGGTTTGTAGAACAAGCAGCAAGTTTCCCTTAAGTGGATACCCAAGGTTTATCGAACTCGTGGAGGAAGAGGTCAAAGATATCCCTCTCATGCAACCCCGCAACCACAAAGCAAGAAGTCTCTTGTGTCCCCAACACACCTAATAGGTGCACTAGTTCGGCGAAGAGATAGTGAAATACAGGTGGTATAAATAAGTATGAGCAAGTAGCAACGGTGCCGTAAAAGTGCTTGGCGCGTAGTTGATGGTGGTGGTATTGCAGCAGTAGTAACGTGAGTAAAACAAGAACAAGCAGTAGTAACGCAGCAGTAGTAACGCAGCAGTAGTAAGCAAGCAGTAGTAACTCAGCAGTATTTAGGAACAAGGCCTAGGGATTACACTTTCACTAGTGGACACTCTCAACATTGATCACATAACGCAACAGATAAATGCATACTCTACACTTTCGTTGGATGATGAACACATTGCGTAGGATTACACGAACCCTCAATGCCGGAGTTAACAAGCTCCACAATAATGCTCATGTTTAAGTAACCTTTAGTGTAAGATAGATCAACGCTACTAAACCAAGTACTAGCATAGCATGCACACTCGTCACCTTCATGCATATGTAGGAGGAATAGATCACATCAATATTATCATAGCAATAGTTAACTCCATAATCTACAAGAGATCATGATCATAGCATAAACCAAGTACTAACACGGTGCACGCACTCGTCACCTTTGCACACATGCAGGAGGAATAAACTACTTTAATAACACATTGCTAGAGTAGCACATAGATAGATAGTGATACAAACATGCTGCAATCATAAAGAGATATAAATAAGCACCTCACTATACCATTCAATGAGTAAGTATTCTGTGAAATCTAGCCTAAGAGACCCACACGGTGCACACACTCGTCACCTTTACACACGTGGGACGAGGAGTCTCCGGAGATCACATAAGTAAAACTCACTTGACTAGCATAATGACATCTAGATTACAAGCATCATCATATGAATCTCAATCATGTAAGGCAGCTCATGAGATTATTGTATTGAACTACATAGGAGAGAGATGAACCACATAGCTACCGGTACAGCCCCGAGCCTCGATGGAGAACTACTCCTCCTCATGGGAGCAGCAGCCGGTGATGAAGATGGCGGTGGAGATGGCAGCGGTGTCGATGGAGAAGCCTTCCGGGGCACTTCCCCGCTCCGACAGGGTGCCGAACAGCAGATCCCGTCCCCCGCATCTTGGCTTCGCGATGGCGGCGGCTCTGGCAGGTTTCTGTGGGTTTCGTCAATTGGTCTCGGGTTTTCTGATCCAGGGGCTTTATATAGGCGAAGAGGCGGCGCAGGAAGGTCGAAGGGGGGTCCACACCCTAGGGGGGCGCGCCCCCCCCCTTGGCCGCGCCGGGCTAGGGTTTGGTGGCCCTGTGCCTCTTCTCTGGCGGTTCTCGTGTGTTCTGGATGCTTCCGGTAAAATAGGAACCCGGGCGTTGATTTCGTCCGATTCCGAGAATATTTCGTTACTAGGATTTCTGAAACCAAAAACAGCAGAAAACGACAACTGGCACTTCGGCATCTTGTTAATAGGTTAGTTCCAGAAAATGCACGAATATGACATAAAGTGTGCATAAAACATGTAGATAACATCAATAATGTGGCATGGAACACAAGAAATTATCGATACGTTGGAGACGTATCAGGTGCCAAAAATAATTCAAGAAAAGAAAGTTTTATAGTGCATAGAGGATGACATGCGGGTCCCATTTAGCAGCAGCGGTATCACCGTTTGAGAGGCGGCAGGGGATCGAAAGAAAAAGGCAAGTGACCAAATTTGAGGTGCCAAAAAAAACTCCAAGAAAAGAAAGTTTTATAGTACATAGAGGATGACACGCGGGTCCCATTTAGCAGCAGCGGTATCACCGTTTGAGAGGCGGCGGGGATCGAAAGAAAAAGGCAAGTGACCAAATTTGAGGTGCCGAAAAAACTCCAAGAAAAGAAAGTTGATTGCACATAGAGGATGACATGCGGGTCCCATTTAGCAACAGCGGTCTCAACGTTTCCAAGGCGGCAAGGGATCAAAAGAAAAAGGAAGTAGCCAGAAATCGGGGGTCAAAAAAATCCAAGAATAGAAAGAATTTTGGTTCATAGAGGATGACATGCGGGACCCATGATCCTGCATCGTAAACGGCTCGATCGGAGAATGTTGAACGAGATGGCGCGATCGAGAAAAAAACAATGCCGAGAGAGGCTGCCATCTGGGCCCTACATCCCTCGGCGGTGTGGATTTGCGTTGACTCGGCCGGCGAACCCGAGATTTCGAGATGCACCACGTCCCGGGCCACCATACGCGACGTTTTGGCCGCTTTCGTCGGGCTAGGTGGCCTCAAAAACGAGAAAAAAAGTTTTGACATGCACCACGGAGGGACCAAAAATCGTCGGCCATGGTACACCAGCAACCACGGCGCGACTTCAACTTCGTCGGCCATGGAAACTTTTCTTGTAGTGAATGCACATACATGATATGATAAATATAGTGAGATTTAATTGGGCATTACGACAAAGTACATAGACCGCTATCCAGCATGCATCTATGCCTAAAAAGTCCACCTTCAGGTTATCATCCGAACCCCTTCCAGTATTAAGTTGCAAAACAACAGATAATTGCATTAAGTATGGTGCGTAATGTAATCAATAACTACATCCTTAGACATAGCATCAATGTTTTATCCCTAGTGGCAACAGCACATCCACAACCTTAGAACTTTCTCGTCACCGTCCTGCATTTAATGGAGGCATGAACCCACTATCGAGCATAAATACTCCCTCTTGGAGTTAAGAGCAAAACTTGGCCAGAGCCTCTACTAATAACTGGAGAGCATGCAAGATCATAAACAACACATAGGTAATAACTTGATAATTAACATAACATAGTATTCTCTATCCATCGGATCCCGACAAACACAACATATATTATTACAGATAGATGATCTTGATCATGTTAGGCAGCTCACAAGATCCAACAATGAAGCACAATGAGGAGAAGACAACCATCTAGCTACTGCTATGGACCCATAGTCCAGGGGTGAACTACTCACTCATCACTCCGGAGGCGACCATGGCGGTGAAGAGTCCTCCGGGAGATGATTCCCCTCTCCGGCGAGGTGCCGGAGGAGATCTCCGGAATCCCCCGAGATGGGATTGGCGGCGGCGTCTCGGGAAGGTTTTCCGTATCGTGGCTCTCTGCATCGGGGGTTTCACGACGGAGGCTTTAAGTAGGCGGAAGGGCAACGCGGGGGCCACACGAGGGCCCCACACGACAGGCGGCGCGGCCGGGGGCCGGCCGCGCCGCCCTAGCGTGCTCGGCGCCTCGTGGCCCCCGCGGAGTGCACACGGCCTGTGGTCGCGATTTACCCGAAGCTTCGTGCACAATAATAGGACCCACGGGCGTTGATTTCGGCGCTTCGCATTGTTACAATGAGATATGTTCTTGTATCTAGGATTCTCGAAACCAAAAACAGCTGATAAAGGCAAGCACGGCTCTTCGGCATCTCGTTAATAGAGTCTAGTGCCGGATACAAGTTGCATAAATACGACATATAATGTGTATAAAACATGTAGATATCATCAATAATGTAGCATGGAACATAAGAAATTATCGATACGTCGGAGGCGTATCAATCGCCTCAATATTTAGAGATGATGAGTAGATGGTGGTTGATGACCCACAAGTATAGGGGATCGCAACAGTCTTCGAGGGAAGTAAAACCCAATTTATTGATTCGACACAAGGGGAGCCAAAGAATATTTATAAGATTTAATAGATGAGTTGTCAATTCAAGCGCCACTGGAAATAGACTATGCTCATAACAGTTTACTCACAATAGTAATAGTTTTATAGCAAGTGGTAGTAGTGAAGTAACAACGAGTACTGAAATGAAAACAGCAGAGTGATGATCGAGATAACGATTAAAATACTGTAGGCACAAGGATGGATGAATGGGCGTTGCATGAATGAGAGAGTCCATATAATAGCAAGACATAGGCATTGCAAATAATAATGATATAAGCATCCTAATATAAGATAACCATAGGCGTGTGCTCCTATTTAGTCGTGCATGCTCGCAAGGAGAAACTTGCACGACATGTTTTGTCCTACCAGCCCGTTGCAGCGGGGCTTCAAGGGAAACTACTGGTAATTAAGGTATGCCTTTTAATAGAGTACCTGAGCAAAGCATTAACACTCCGTGAACACACGCGATCCTCACATCATAGCCACCCCCTCCGGTAATCCCAATTATTGTCACTTTAGGGCCTCGGGTTCCGGACAACAATATGTGTATAGAACTTGCAGATATGATCAAAAACAATAATTATCATCATGGATCAATAACAGGTTCAGATATGAGATCATGGCACTCGGGCCCAAAGTGACAAGCATTAAGCAAGTTGCAACAATGTTAAAATATTAACAACTAATACTAGGCACTATGCCCATAGCAATGTTATATCTATTACATGATCAATCTCATGCAATCACTACCATCCCCTACAGCCTATAGCGGGGAATTACTCACACATGGATAGGGAATCATGGATGGTTGATGGAGAGGCGTCGGTGATGGCGATGGCGATGATCTCCTCCAAATCCCCGTCCCGGCAAGGTGCCAGAACGGAGTTTCTTGTCCCCGGATTGGCGTTTCTGGTGGCGGCGGAGCAGCGGAACTCTTTTTGGAAAAACATCGAACCCCCCTCGGTTTTCAGTTCAGGGCTTCTTATAGTGCGAAGGAGAGGTTGAGGGGTGGTCGAGGCGGCCAGACCACCCCTAGGCACGGCCAAGGCCTGGCCCGCGCCTAGAGTAGGTGTGGGCCCCTCGTGACCCCCCTCTGTCTCATCTTCTGGCTCCGTGAGCCTTCGGATGAAATATGAATTTTGCGATATTTTTCGGGAATTTTCCTGAAAGTTGGATTTCTGCACAAAATCGAGACACTAGAGCAATTCTGCTGAAAACAGTGTTAGTCCGTGTTAGTTTTATTCAAAACACACAAGATAGAGGGCAAACAACAACAAAAGTGTTCGAGAAAGTAGATACGTTTTGGACGTATCATTATCCTCAAGATCGACTTTGAAAAAGCTTACGATAAGATCAAATGGTCTTTTCTAGAGAAAACACTTTGGATGAAAGGCTTTTTCCCGAATAGCGTGCTTTAATTAATAACTTTATCCTTGGTGGAAGTGTTGCCATCAAAGTCAATGATGATGTGGGAAAATACTTCCAAACAAAGAAAGGGTTGAGGCAAGGCGATCCCCTATCTCCAATGTTATTTAACATTGTGGAGGATATGCTGACCATTTTAATTGAGCGTGCAAAGGGAGATGGCCAGATTGAAGGAGTGGTACGTCATCTAGTCGATGGGGGACTGTTTGCAGTATGCCGATGACATAATTCTTTTTATGGATCATGACCTGGAAAAGGAAAGAAATCTGAATTTCCATAAGAGTTATTTTTTTATTTCGGTGACGCCCAAGACGATGCCAACCAATATGCTGAGTTGTTCGGATGTGGTTTAGGATCTTTTCCAATAAGCTACCTGGGTATTCCGATTCACCATCGGAGACTCACACTAGCCGAATGGAAAATAGTCGAGGAAAGATTGCAAAAAAGACTTAGTAGTTGGAAAGGAAAATTAGTATCTCTGGGTGGAAGATTAGTACTTATAAATTCAGTACTCACATACATGGTATTATATATGATTTCGTTCTTCCAGTTGCACAAAGGAATTCTTCATAGATTGGATTATCTCCGATGAAGATTCTTTTGGCAAGAAGATAGTGAAAAGAAAAAATATCGGTTGACAAAATGGAATGTCGTATGTCATCCTAAAGATCAAGGTGGACTTGGTGTCCATGATCTGGAGATTAAAAACAAGTCCTTACTAGGTGAATGGTTGGCCAGATTTTTAATTGAGGATGGTGTGTCGCAAAACCTGTTGAGGAGGAAGTATGTAGGCTCAAAAGTGATTTCTCAGGTTTTTTGGAAACCTGGAGATTCACACTTTTGGGCTGGCATCATGGAAACTAAGAAGCACTTCTTCCTATAGGCGTCTTTCTCCATTAGGGATGGGTCGGAGATACGGTTCTGGGAGGATAAATGGTTGGGTGCAACCATGCTCTGGGAACAATATCCAGCTTTGTACAGGATTGTACGTCATAAGGATGTTACTTTTCAAGGGGTGATGAAAACTTCTCCACCATCTATGACGTTCAGGCGTGATGTAGTCGGTCCCCGATTAACCTCTTGGAACGAATTGCTACAGAGATTAACATCAATCCAACTGTTCAAGGAAAAGATATATTCTTCTAGGAACTCACCAAGAATAGTATATTCTTGGTAAGATCCATGTACGAGGAGTTAATAGAACCTGAGGATGCCACTAACCATGCCAACCGGTTTATAACAATAAAACCATTTGGAAACTGAGGATGCCACTAAAAACGAAGGGTTTTGCTTGGAACCTACGCCGTGGTGTTATCCTCACCAAAGATAACCTTGCAAAACGAAATTGGTATGGTTGTAGGAAATGTGTTTTATTTCACGAAGACGAGACAACTAAACATCACTTATTCCATTGCCGTTTCACTAAAGCTATATGGTCAATCATTCAGATATGATCTAGCTTACACCCTCCCCGAAGCATTGCAAATATTTTTGGCAATTGGCGGGTTAGAGGTTAGGTTTAGGAATCTTATCAGGGTGGGAGCGATCTCCGTTATATGGTCGTTGTCGCTATGTAGAAATAGAAAGGTCTTTAATGACAAAAACTGGTCTCTTATGCAGGTAATTTACCGGTCTACGGCTACGCTCTGCTCATGGTCGTCGCTTCAGCGCTTGGAGGACTGCGACCTCTTTACGGAGGTGTCTACACGATTGAAGAATTCAGCTAAGGAGTTTATTATCCAACATGGGTGGCTGCATAGTCTGGGGATAGCGGCTCCTACACCATGATATGCTTTTTCATTCTAGTGACCTCTTTTGTTATGAACAATGTGTTATTGTAACCTTCTTCAACGGTTGTGCGCATCCTATCTATGCAGAGGCCAGGTGTATTACGTCAAACCTTTTGAGTAATAAAGCGCCTTTTTTCGAAAAAGCTTGGCCATTATGAGAAGACAGGATTATTTACGGTTAACAGTGCCTACAGACTTGCTTTGGATGTAAGAGATAAATGAAATATGGTTGGTATGAGCAATAGCCACGCAGGTGACAGAGATATGTGGAATATAATTTGGAAAGCAATAGTCCCACCGAAGGCCCGAATATTTGGATGGAAACTTACCTCTAATACTCCTGGCGTCCAAGCTCTGCGATGTGCCAGAAACATGGATCAGATTGCAACGTGCTCCATTTGTGTATGGACCAAGAAACTAATCATCATGCAATGGTGGAGTGTACCAAGGCAAAAGCTCTACGACAAAGATTAAAAGAGGCATTGGACTTGCCGAATGATAACATACTTAAGTTCACCGGAGATAATTGAAAGAACAATCAGCTATCTTTCTTTAGTCCTACTATGATGCTTTCCAAAACTGTAATGATGATCATTCTTTGGAGGATGCCAAAGGAAAACATGCAATCTCTATGCCAGTGCTGATCCACAAATATAAAACAAAGGAGGCTATGGAAGTGTGGAGCAAGCCTCGTCCGGGATGGGAAAAGGTAAACTCTGATGCATGTTATTCTGAAAATAATTGTGCAGGTTCATGGGGATCTGTCCTAAGAAATGGAGGAGAAGTAATGTTGTCGACCTGGGGACAAATTCCTCACTGCCCAAACACGGAGTCAGCGGAGGCGATCTCCATGCTAAATGGCTTAAACTCGATTATGTCTTGTTATGTAGGTCCCCTCCAAATTGAGAGTGACAACACCTTCCTAGTGAATAAGCTGAAGAAGAAGGGAAGTAGAAAGTCTTTAATCGCTGGTGTTGTACATGACATAAAAAATACTATGGCATCAATGTCGGAAATCTACACGAAGGTTAATAGGTCGGGGAACAAGGTTGCTGATGCTCTAGCAAGGCTAGGAATTTGTGAGTCGAGTGGGCATGTGATGTTGGGTTGTGTTCCACCCTGTATGGTGGCGACACTTAAGCAAGATTGTAATCAAATGGTGATAATGTAATCAAACGCCCAAATTCAAAAAAAAAAGAATTGAAGGCACGAATGAGTAGGGGTGAAGCTCTATTTCCTAACCCGGCCGGATGCACATGCAATAATGCATCAAGGATTTTTGCGTTTAGTGCTAATTATGAGCTTAATAAAACAAGTGCATGAGGTTACGCCGAGAAAAGTGCATCATGGAAGAAAAAATTTAACTAACGAAATTGCAAGCTTGAAAAATCATGTAAAATTTCCTCAAGCTCCGCCCCTGCGAAGGATGACCCGAGCTGTTGAATAGTAGTATACTAGACCCGCAATGTTTTTGTTGGATATAATATTCGTGGAACAATGTTTCGTATGTGCAATATCCGCTACTTGCACACTAAATCATGAGCAAATATCTTTTTACAAGCCTCTTTTACAATCCTTTTCTTGTGTGCTGTCAAACATTGTCTGATGTGAAATCCTTTAGTTTTCTAATCCCATTGAATTGAAGAAGCCACTTGAAACCATAAAGTTTTTATATTCGGGTGTTTTGAGAATCGTCTGGGATGAGCCCTAGGATCACAAGTGAAACGGGGATGCAACGCGCCGTGAACTCGTGAAGAAATAGTGAATTTGCAGTCGGACTCTAGGTACATTCCCCGTCTTTATCCCCAACTTTTGACGCATATTTATGTCTACCCTATATTACTAGCTAGGGCCAAATCTTGCAGAGATATATCGATCAAGTCGCACCCAAAACAGCCCCCCGCGCGCCTGGTTGCCTGCATAAGGGCATCTTCAGCGGCGTGACGCATTTCGGACGCTTAAATTGCCCGTTGGCGTCCGTTTGCATCGTCTGGCGGACGCCAAATGACCGCGAGGGGCGAAATGTCCGTTTGCGTCGGGGGCTACCTCCGACGCATTTTGGACATGCAAGTGTTTTTTTTTGTGCTACTTCTTTTCATTTTTGTTGAATGAGCAAGTTTAAACGCGAAAAAGTAGTACTCAATGATGCCATGTTGCTCCAATCGAATAGATTATGGCCTAAACAATTAACCGGATACTTCAATCGAATAGATTCAAACATATTTAACATACAAAGAAGAACAAATTTAAAAACATATAAACTAAAACTATTTTTTGTTCTTCTTGTTAGAAGGTCATGCCTCGTCGTCCAAACTCCTGCGCCTCTTGCTTGTCACCTCCTCGTCGGAACTGGAGGACGACGCGCCCATCGAGGAGTTGAAACTGGAAGAAATGGCGTCTTCGTCGTTGTTGTCGGTGAACGGACGACGACGTGCCGCCCGCGCCAGCGCCCTTGCCCGGGCCCTTGACTTCTTCCTTGCCGCCGCCTTGTCGTCCGCCGCCTCCTGCGCCTCCAACCGGGCGAACTTGGTGTCGGAGTCCTCCTCCTCCTCCTGCCCCTCCTCCTCAAACTCGGCGTCGCTGCCAGCGCCGCCTCCATCCTCCTCCTGGCCTTCCCTGGCATTGCCGCCTCCGCCCTCCTCCTCCTTACTCGGCGTGGAGGCAGGGTCGCTGGGCGTGGAGCCCGGATCGCTTGGCGTCGTAGGGGATTCCCGCCAATGCAAAAATCCCGGCGACTTGCCCTCGCTCTCTGAGTCGGACGGCAGCGTGTAGTCGCTCATGGCGTGCCGGTGTTGGAGAAGAAGAAGAAGAGGAAGAAGAAGGAGGCGGTTGAACTTGAATTACCGTAGAAGCAGGGGTTATAATCTGCAGGGATTAACGGCGGCGCGTATAACGAAGAGGCCGGCGGTTTCTCTTCCGCGGCGGTTCGGCGCTCCATTGCGGCGGTTGATCGGCGTGGTTGCCATACCGGCGCGCGTTGTGAATTCGAGGCCGATCGAACCTGGGTCGCTGCCATGAGGGTCTGTGGGGAAGCGAGCGGACGCTAGGCGCGACCGCGGAGCGTCCGCGGAGACGCCAACCTAACGCATATTTGGGCCAGATTTGCGTCTCTACGGACGGCCCGGTCACTTTGCGTCGCTCCGCTGGAGGTGGTGCCAGACGCATTTCCGGTCTGCACGGACGCAAACGGTCCCGGGAGTGGAGATGCCCTAATGCATACACGTCGAGCAGTCCAGCTCCAGCGACTACACACAAGAAACAATGTGTATTCATTGGGCAGAAAGTGGTTGAAGAAAAGAGAAGCAGACGGCTGCGTTCTTTTCTCTCCGGACGCCGTGCAGCTGGGCAGCAGGGAAGGCAGCAGCCACATCGCCTGCAGAGAACTCTGACGGCGTATCTCCGCTCCTCATCTCCTCTTGTTCAATCGTATCCCCGCCATTGCTGCCCGCGTAATGATCATCCTTTAAACTCGTGAATCGTGATGCATGCTCCCAAGCCCCGTAACATGCATAACTCGCATAGCTAGGAGGAGTAGGATCCTGCGTAGGATGTCTGCACGTACGTCGCCTCAGGCCGGCAAGCGGAGAAGGAACTTGGCCTCGCGTCCATGCAGCGTAGCCTAGGCATTTGCAGCAGCAGCAGCAGCATACCACGTCATTTCAGATATGATACGCACGCAGGGCCTTTTACTCGTCCCCTGTACACTGCAACAGGCGCGTAAAAGGATTAGACGGAATAGCAGCGCATGCAGCAGCTAGCAGCTTCCTTGTCTTGTTGGAGTGGTAGGAATGGCAGTGCTAGGGTGACAGTAGAGAGAGAGAGAGGCATGTACAGTAGATGTGTGCTTGCTGCCTGCCTCCTCCGCGGAGCACAGTGATCTCTCTCGCGTACTAGCTAGCTGTGCCGTCTCGGGTCTCTGCCTGGTGCCTGCACCGGCATCTAGCAGATGGCTCCCTCCCTGGAGAGCATGCCTGCTGCCGGGGCAGAGGAGAGAATTTTGCAGTACGTAGCTGGCTTCCATTTGTAGCCAAGGAAGCTTGTGCAGAGTTGCAAAATGAATAGCGTGTCTGCTGCACCCCGCATGCCACTGTGTCAACCAGACGACTAAACGTGTGGCACTGGCCAGCAGAATTTCAACGGTAGTATGACTATGTGAAGGCATCTCCAACGCCCGTGACCGAAAATGTGTCCCCTCCTCCAGCGGGGCCACGCAAAGTGACCGAGCCATTCGCGGTGACCTAAACCTGGCCTAAATATGCGTCAGGTTTGCGTCTCCGCGGACGCTCCGCGGTCGCGCAAAGTGTCCGCGTTGGGTGCATCCGGGCCCGGTCAGTAGTGACCAGGTAAGCAAAATATTTTTTCATTACTATTGATTGGCCAAAAAGACCATCTTTACAGAGATGGTTAGTCGAGTTTACCTAAAACTACAACAGCCGTACCTACTCGCCGTCGCGCGGCCTACACCGGCCTCGGTTACTCGCAGTCGCGCGGCCTACTACTGGCCGCCGGTCGCCATCGTCGAAGCGGGAGCGCTTCGCGCACTCGGCGCGCCGTGCACGGCGGCAAACGGACATCTCGTCCTAGCGCCTGCGGCGTTCGAGGGCCTCGGCCAGAGAGGAGTCCCACAGGACTGTCCTGGCCATAGAGCTGGTCTCCACCTCCGCCGCCGCCGCCTGGGCCGCCGTCGCCTCAACCTCCACCGCCGTCGCCTGGGCCGCCGCCGCCTTCGCCGCCGCCTGCCACCCCGCCAGCTGGGCGTGGAAGCGGGCCCTGTCCCTATCCGCCTTCGCCACCGCTTCGTCCCTGGCGGTGATGGCGCCCGCCAGCTCCCGGTTCTCCTGCTCGACCCGCGCGGGAGAAGGGCCCTCCACTGGAGCGAGTCCAGGTCGGAGCACATGTACCCCCGAGCCATGGCGATCGCATAGTTGTGGGCTTCCTCCTCCGCCAACCAAGCCTGACGACGCAGGGCGTCCCTAGCAAGGGTCTCGAAGGACGCGACCAGAACGAACTGGTCGCCGGCGCACTCGAAGCGGCCGGACACGGGGGGGGTCGTCGTCCGCGATGTCGTGGATGACGACGTCCCCTAGTGGGGCCGCCGGAGGGACCGCCATCGCCGCCCGCGCCTCCGCAAGATCCGCCCTGGCGTCGGCGAGGTCGGCCATGGCATTGGCGATCTCCGCGCTGGTCGTCGCGAGGCGCCCTTCCGCACGCTCTGCCGCCTCCGCCTCCGCAACCTCCGCCTTCACCGCCGCCGCCTCCAGGTCCAGCTGCTCGGCCTGAACGCCGGCGGCGACTACCTCCTCGTCCTCCTCCGGGTGGAGGTGGCGGCACATCAGAACAACGTGTTCCCAACTAAGGTGTGGTCGGCCATGGATGGGTGCTATAGCTTGAGGTGTGCCCGTCACCCCGTCGGTGTCCACCATATATAGGCACGGCGGAGTGGGAAACGGCGTTACCGCGCAGGTCGTTTTCCGTGCGCGTGAAACGCCGGTGAAACTTGCCAATATATTGGGCGCGCGCGGGAACGACTGTCGTCACGCGAGAACAGTTAATTGCCGGCGGCAGTCCTCGACGGACGTAAAACGCCATTAACGAGTTTGACACTGTCTCCGCTAAAAAAATGCGTCCACACCGCTGGAGGTACCCTGATGCAAACGGTCGCCCTGAGCCGCATGACGTAGGCGGGCCGATGGAAACGGACACAATCGGACATTTCGGGCGTCGGTCGTTGGAGATGCCCTGACGACACACCCATGCTACCGGCAATACAAATGCTTCGCCAAACCGCAATGTAGGAGAGAAACCCGCCTTCTCAGGTCCATGCATGTTTTTTGAGAATCAAAGTAAATGAATCAAAATGTGTTCTTTGTATTGATCAACTGGGTAATTATAGAACTGATGACTGGGGCTACTCCGAAAGTCACCCACATAGCTAGGGAGTGCGCATGTACACACACCGGTAGCATAATTAGCAACTGACAACCGGTTTAGGCTATTTCTAACACTCCTTGTACACCCTCAAGTTGTATAGAGAATCATCATCTTCGTAAAGCTCGGTGTTTATAGTTGAACATCTTGAACGACTCCTCCAAAAACCATGTGGAAAAAAATATGAGGAGAGTGGTGGTGTGTAGGTATGTTGCTAAAGCTCGTTTAAACCCGGAAACTGTAACGGTTATTGTCTCTTCGATAACCTATACAAGAAAACCTTTAAAAGGGAAAAAAAACTCATAGTTGTGTTTGCAGAACATATCTTATGTCTTGTATACTTCCATTAAAAACCGTGGTAGGAAAAATAGAAAGTAAGCCAATGTTATTAGAAGTTGATAATTTCTCCCCCAAAACCCTATAATATTTTAAAGCTTCAACAATAATATTAAAAAAGAGGAGAAAAAGGGTGCCCTTGCCTTGGAGATTTCCTAGATTGAAGATAAGGACCTAGCTTATCATTTACAACAATGAACACTTTACCATTGTTAACCATGGAACCCTTTCATGTCTAAGACTGAGAACATAAACTACTAGTTAATTTTGTCACGCTATTTCAAAGTCAAGAACCACACTTGTTTTTTTTCCTATGCATATAATGCAAAATTGGGTTTAACAAGGCTACACTATCCAAAATAAACCTACCTTTAATGCATGCTGATTGAATGCTAGGAACTTCTTTGTCAGCCATACAAATCAAATCCCTAGTAAAAAAAAGTTAAAACTGTGTCGATAAAGCACCTTCAGCTACGAAATAATAATCCCATAGTTGAAATGTTGAATATCTAGAATACCATTATAGAAATCATTAAACATAGCAAATCAAATCCGAAAACTAAATGAAGGATTTTCTCAGACATTGGATGATTTAGTGGATATACCTATGGTAAAAACAAGCCCCTCTCAAGAAATAACAGGTTTCTTGTGGTTAGGGTTTTATCTTTCAAGTTGGTACCATATGAAATATTGAAGTAGTGGTAGACTACCAAAACAATACTGGCCAGGATTTGTGAAAGTGGCAGGTCCATTTTAATCTCGAGATATCGTAAAAGAAAAGAGCTCTGAGAAATCACTCTGCGTAGAGGGTCTAGACTGGGCAAGAGAGAGAATATATTCTAGCAAAACAAGGAAATCGGTTTTTTTATAGGGGAGAAAGCCAGTTTTTTTAAGTCGAACCAAGAGGGCAGTTCAACCATCATTCCACTTAAAGTACACTCTGGTCTGTGGATGGCCAGGAGGACCTATTCCCCGCTTTAAGCGGGATGAACCATGGCTCCGCTTAAAGAAATGTAAACTGGGCCAGGCCCATTTACTGTATCGTTGTTCTCTTTTTTCGCTTCTTTCGTGACAACATATATTGCATTGTTGTTTCGGTTCTAAACCGAACAAATCCAAATCTGTACAAATTCTAAATCAAATAATTCAAAATTGAGCGGTTTTTAGAAACGAACAAATTTCAAATTTCGAAAAAGTTTAATTTTAAAAATGTTCAAATATGAAAATGTTCCAAATTAAAAATGTTCAAAATGTAAAATTATTCAAATTTCAAAAAAGATCAAATCTGAAAATAGTTCAAACACGAAAATTGTTCATATTTTTAAATGTTCAAAACAATAAAATGTGCAAACTTAAAAATTGTTCAAATTTAAAAAAAAGTTCAAATCTAAATAATCAAACTTAAAAAAAATTCAAATTCGAAAAATTTCAAATCATGAAAAGTTCAGAAAACCGACCGGCAAAACCAGAAGTTAGAGAAAAAACCACAGAACCAGAGAAAAAACCAGACGAAAATAAGAAAGAAAAAACGAAGGAACACCACTACCATCTCTAATGGGCCGTCCCAAACCTATCCCGCTCTGAGCGGAGCTCCTCGCCACCGACCTGGTCGGCAGAGGCGGGGATGCCGCACACCCCCTCCCACACGCCTGAGTTGCTAGCTGGGCCGCGGCCCAACAGGTAATGTGGTTTCTCTTTTTTTATTTTCTCTTGTTTCTTATCTCTATTTTTGGAATATTTATTTTTACAGATTTTTTCTAAAACTAATATTTTTTAGAAATGTGAATATTTTTAAATTTTGAACAAATTTCAAATATCATTCAAAATTTAAAATTGTTCAAATTTCAAAATTTGTCCAATATTTGAAATTCGTTCAAGATTATAAATTTGTTCAAGTCCAAATTCGTTCAACTTTAAAAATCGTTCGAAATTTAAATTTTATTCAAATTTCAGAATTCGTTCAACATTTAAAGTTTGTTCAAATTTCAAAATTTGTTCAAATTTTAAAAATCGTTCAAAATTTAAAATTTGTTCAAATTTCAAAATTTTGTTCAAATTTCGAAATTCGTTCAAATTTGATAATTTTCAAAAATTATTTTTGAACAGAAAAATAAAACGAGAGAGCAAAAAACACTGAAAAAGAAAAAAGAAAAGAAAAAAAGAAAACAGAACAGGAAACAGAAAAGGAAAAAAAGAAAAGGAGAAAAACAGGAAAATCGCCTAACCGGGCCGGCCCACACCGCACGCGAGGGTGTGCGGCGCGGTGCAGGTGCCGACCTGGTCGGTATATAGGAATTTCCCCCAAATAGCGCCCGCTATGAGCGGCGAATAGGTTTCGCCCGGATGGCCTCTCCACAATCAATGGGCGTTTTCGGGTAAGCGGGCCGAATCAATGGCCCTCTTCTAGTAAGCGGGCCCAATCGATGGCCGTGTGTGAGCTGGTGGGTTTCACGGGTGAAATGTTTTTCTCGGCGAGAAGCATGGATGAACCCATCATTTAAAAAAGAGCATCCGCGAAGAGAGCAAATCATGGCAATTGCCAATGCAAGGGCTATGTCTGAAGGAAATTTTATCAATGTACTCTGTATGTCCAGTTCTTAACCCCGAAAAACGAATCATACATTTCTGTTGACGTCAGAAACCCACCGACGGGTAGAGACGGGCAACACCGTAGAGCCGGGAACAACTAGGGCTGCGGCTGGCCCTAGTCCCTCTGAGCGACGGCCCGCAAAGCCTCCTGGTCGCACGCACCGATGTTTATCACAAGGACGTGCCACCTGACCTATACCTGGTCAGGAAGGTGTGGATGATGCCTCGCTTAGTTTCCTCGCAGGCACACACGTAAACGTTAAATACGAGCCTCGATCGGCTCTCAGGTTATCCTGTGAATCGGCTCAAAGAGCCGATCCACCCATGATTCAGACGAGGTGTCCGAATCTCGGTGGTCCTGCTTGATCAAGGTACAGCTAATGAGATCTACGACGATGTGGGGTTTTCACCGCATAATCGGATCGTCCTACTCCAGGTTGGGCCTCGCGGCCACGCACGGCGATCGTAAGCCGATCCTAAGCAATGCCTAAAAACCAACACGAGGTTGATCCTCGGAACATCCTGCTTAGGGCCAACGAACGACACCCTACGTGCCGCTGGATCCTCCCCCTTTGTAAGGCCTGACTATTGCGGATATTAAACTAATCCTTGCAGAACAAGGAGCAATCGCAACGGATCAGATCTACCAAACTATGATCAAGCGGGTGCGCGCCCTACGCCTAAGATAGGCGTAAGGGCGGCTAGACATGCAAGGGTTGCACTACGAAAGCATGCAAGCATGAAGAACAATGCTAACCCTAACATGTCTAAGATAACTACGTTGCTCGCCATCAAAAAGGCTTCGAGACGAGCAACGCATGAACAACGTAGGCAAGCTTGTGCTGCCTAGATCGCAAGATGCGATCTAGGCAGCATGATGCTTACCGGTAGAAACCCTCGAGACGAAGGAGTTGGCGATGCGCCGAGATTTGTTTGTGGTTGAACGTTGGTTGTTGTTTATTCCATAAACCCTAGGTACATATTTATAGTCCAGCGGACTTTCTAATGTGGGCGTGCACTAAACCGTGCACGAGTAAGATTCTATCTCTAAACTAAGATGTGATCTAATATGTTACGTATACACGGGCAATTAAGCCCAACTTGGTATAAAAGGCCGATTCACGTATTCCTTCTATATATATTTCTTCAAACCCATCTTGATCGCGGCCCACCTCTCGACTCGGTCAAATTCTGGTGATAACACATGCCCCCTGGTTTTGGAAATGACATTTCCAAAATCATTATGCCTTTCTTTCATCGGGTCATGTCGTGGCGTAACCGTCGCAGTATCCGTTACCATGATGACTTGCCTTCTCAACTTCTCCGCGTGACTTGGCAGTCTTTTCTCTTTCTTTCAAGCACCACTTCCTCGAAACTCGCTCGTGTCATTGAATTCCCACTATATCCCCTTTTATTTAACCGCTATGAACAGCTTCGCTCTCGCATCTCCCTCGCATTAGCAGTCCAAAACCTTCCCGCGCCACCATGTCTTCTTCCTCCTCTCGCTCCGTCGGATCCTCCCAGCCGGTCCTCCACGTCCCGTGAGCCGACGCCGAGTACAACCCGGCGGCGGTCCATGCGGCCAACACCCGTCGCGCCATTGCGGCCGGGGAGGAGTCAGACCATGACTTCTCCATCTGGTCCGAAGATGACCAGTCCTCGACGGACGGGGAGAGCGACCTCCGGTTCCTCGCCGACGGGGAATCGGAGGAGGAGAGCGGTGACTATCGCTTCTCCTGGGACGACTTCACCTCCTCCGAGGGGGTGGAGGAGGATGATGAGGAGGAGGAGGACGACGACGACAGCCCCTCCGACGAGCCGCCGGCCAAGCGGTTCTGCCCCTGGCCGGGCAACCTTAGCGACTTCGACAGCGATGAGGACGACGCTGATGAAGAAGACGAGGACAACGAGGGCCCGGTCGGCGGCCATTGGAGCGACGACGAGCCCGCCGGGAGCAGCGCCGACAGCGGCGACGACGGTGACGACGAGGGCAGTGACGGCCCGTAGATAGGACTTCTAGCATAGGGCCAGTAGTAGTAGATGGGGCAATGTATCCCCTAGTATTTCCTTCTGAGAGCAATCAGCTCCTTGATGTAAGAAATCCCGCCTATTAATGAAGAACTTTTCCCCAATTCGATTTTGCTGATTTCCTTTGAGCTTAATTTAGCCGATTCTCCCTCATACTGACCCTGCCGATTTGTCCCCTTTGCCAATGCGTAATGAGCCGATAGCAACGCATCGGTCCTTCGACATTCACCCTTCCATTCTTCAACTGATGATTCTCTTTCCGGTAGATACTGTGGGACTTCCAAGAGAGCCCTTAAATTTCTCCCACCAGCTTCGGAGATCCTCCTTAGCGAGCGCTCATCGTTTTGTGAAGAAGGTTGCAACGGAGATCAGCCGATGGTACCCCAATCGGTTCCTCAATAGATCATCTACCAGGCCCGTTGCCCCCGAGTCTCAGCCAAGGCAAAACAAAGACAAGGATACGCAAATTAGCTGCATGGACCTGGGCTTGATCGTGTGTGGGGAAGTTCCTTATGCAGAGCCAGCCGATTTGAACATAAATCGGCTTCTCAAAGCAGAGAGTCTTCAAGGTGAGCTGCCCCCGAGCTTCTTCAGTTCTTGCCGGCCAGATCAGCTCCATCCTTGACCTAATCTGTACGTCCAGGCTGCTCTTGGTCTTTGCCCTTGAAGAGAGGATCCGAGCTCTTACACTACTCCATTGAGGGGTTCTTCCATTAGTGCTCCATTGACCCTCTGATCGTAACAGTTATTCCTCTTGAGTTGATGGCCACGCATCGGCTTCCACATCCTTAAGTCGATGTCTGCTGTATCGGCTGTGCTCGAAAATTTTCGAATTTTTAGATTTTACGGCCGACTAGTGCATCGGCCCCCATACTCCAATATCCATCATCAAAGGATGAGACTGCTTTTCCTCGTGTTTTATCCTTCTATGTGCCCCCCGAGCCGATTCTGTCAAGAGAATTGATGGTATCGGCTCCGTTGGATAACACGTTGAACTCAGGCAGAATGGTGGGCGAGGATAATTTTGGCCGATTGCTGGAATCGGCCTCCACGTTGCTTGTTCGATGAAGGTTTTGTAATGTCCCTTCATAGATTTTTGGGGCCGATCACAAGGATCAGCCTCGCCACGTTTGCTCATTGATGTGCTCTTGCTACTCGTTCAGGCCGGTAGATAAAACCAACCCAATCTCTGACTTCATCATGTTAGCGCTCTTGCTGCCGCCCACCTTGAGTGCATCGTGTGATCGTGGAGCGCTAAGTGTCGTCGGAAGAACGAGCACCATGTTTGTGCCAGCCGATGTTTCATCATCGGCTTTCCTTGCTTGGGGCGCCACTCCATTTTCCGTGGACGACCCTCTTCATCCAGGGTTCGCTGAACCTTTGCAGCCAGATCAGGCCTTGCTTTCCTCAATGTATGCAAGTATAACCTCTCGGCTTCTTCCAGGCCGCGCAATCGTTGAACCCTCGCGTTTCGGGAACGGCTGAGTCCGTCGTGGCACCACCTTGGCCGGTGGTACCTGTCCTCTTCTTCTCCCTCGTCTTCCGAATCTTCGAGATCTTCCAACCGAGGGGACTCAGCTCGTTTGCTCGTGGCGGGAGAGGTTCTAAGCGCTCGAACACGGACACGTTGGCTGCCTCCTTCTTCTTCCGGTTGCATCTCGGGCAATTGCCGATTGTTGGCAATCGGCTCATTCCTCGAATCCCAGCGAAGTGCTCGAAGAAAGGACAATCCCGCGTCCGTCCTCGTCGTCTTGCTCCTTTGCCTTTCCCTTGGCACAACGCTCGTGCTCCTCCTCATCGCGATTATGCCGACGATGTCTTCTAGCTTCTCTAGCCGTACGATCTCTTTCATCATCATCGCTGGACCGTCGGCGTTGGTCGTACTGACTCACATACTTGTTGAGGAGGTGATCAGAGAGAGGTCGCTGATATCTTATGTTCCTCACTTCTCCCTTTGTGACGTAGCGCTTGCCGTCTTGGCGGAGCCGATCGCGTGGAGCGGCTTCCTCTGTATCTTTGCTATGAGAGCAGCTGCCCTCATCTCCATCCTTGCCGCCGTGGTGTCCAAGATCTACCATGTTGATATTGCACAGAAACCCGGCCGGCACCCCGCATGGCAAGCATATTCCACCATGTTTACGGCGGGGAAGGGCTGGGTATCGACCTTCATGGCGTATCGGTTGAAAATTAGACGCCCGTTCTCTATCGCCGCTTGGATGTGTTGACGCCACACCCTGCAGTCGTTGGTGGCATGGGAGAGCGAGTTATGCCATTTGCAGTATGGCTTTCCATTCAGCTCTTGCGCCGTGGGGAACTTGAGACCTTCAGGTATCTTCAAATGCTTTTCCTTGAGTAGGAGGTCGAAGATTTGCTCGGCCTTGGTCACGTCAAAATCAAATCCCCGGGCGGGCCCGGTGGCTTTACCCATTTGCGAGACACGGGGGTTCCTCCCCGAGTCCACTCAGCCCACCGCTACTTCTTGGTCTCCCGCAGAACTTCGTCTTCCTCTCGCATCAACCGTGGCTACCGCACGCTTGAACTTGTCTTGGTACAGGTCCGGGTGGCGCCGTTCATATGCTGAAAGTTTCGAACCACGTGCGCCGCCGAGGGATAATCCGCTTGGGAGGCCATGTCCTTGAGCTGTGTTGCAAGGCCCGCTACCGCCAACTCGATCGCTTCCTTTTCAGTTATACGAACCGAAAAGCATCGGTTCCTAATGGTCCTCGAAGCGCTGGATGTATTCTCGTCACGCTTCTCCGCGCTTCGACGTAGTTGTGCTAGATCGGCAATGCTAGACTCGGAAGCTTCGAATGAAACCGCTCATGGAACCGCTCTTCCAACTCGCTTCCAAGTTTGGATGGAGTTCGGTGGTAGCGATGTGTACCACCCGAAAGCCGATCCCGTGAGGGACCGTGAGAAGAACCTCACGCGCAACTCATCCGACGCCGAGATCGTGCCCAGCCGTGCCAAATATCGGCTCACATGCTCGATGGAGCCGGACCCCTCTCGACCCACCGAACTTTGTGAAGTCCGGGAGCCGATATTTGGGTGGCAGCGGGATCAGCTCGTAGCTGTTGGGGTACGGCTTGGTGTAGCCGAACGCCTTCCTTTTCGGCATCATACCGAACCGATCTTTCGTAATTGTGCAAATCTGATCCGCCGTGATGGCCGAAGGTGTCGAACCCCGAAGATTCGCCGGAGTGGCATACTTAACCAGCCATGCTTGTTTTTCCGGTTCTAAGCCAACCGCAGGAGCCGGGCTTTGGAGGTTTGTCGGGGCGGCGTACTTAGTCGCCCACGATCGCTTCTCGGGATCGGCCCCCGACGTTCCTCCCGCCGTTCCGCGAGGCCGCCGTTATTGCAGCCCGGTTCGAGAGTGCCCAGGCGTTGCCGTCCGGCACGTATGCGCACGCGTATCCGTGCGGGACCTCCTTGGGTGGCTCAGGCAGGAATTGGTAGTCACTAGGATCACCACCAATCTTGTAGACGACGTATGCCGATGAGTTCGGCAGTTCCGGTGCTAACGGCTGGGGCTGGAGCGGCATCTCTCCTTTGAAAGTCCCCAGAGCCGGTCCCGACGGGGAGTACCGGTGACTCATGATTTCCTGGACGACGCGCAGAGCGACACGCTCCAAGGTGTTCACCAGGCTCTCGTAGTGGCGGTGCAGCCGAATGAGCCACCATGTAGTTGATCTCCTCGCCGCAGCGACTCCGGTGCGTTCTTCTGACGGGGCGGACAGGTCCACTCCATCGAGCGCGCCTTCCGGTGTGAAACCCTTCCACCTGACGCCATGGGAGCGGGTTCGGTGGAAGGAGCCGATGAGTTCGGCTTCGAGGGTTGCCTTGATCTCGTCATGCTTTTTCTTGAGCTCATCAGGCAGATCCGCGTATGTGACCGGAGTGTCTTCCGCCATCTTGGATGTAGATGGCGATGTCGTGGATGTCGAAGGTGGTCCCACTGGGCGTGCCAGAATGTGTTGACGTCAGAAACCCACCGACGGGTAGAGACGGGCAACACCGTAGAGCCGGGAACAACTAGGGCTGCGGCTGGCCCTAGTCCCTCTGAGCGACGGCCCGCAAAGCCTCCCGGTCGCACGCACCGATGTTTATCACAAGGGCGTGCCACCCGACCTATACCCGGTCGGGAAGGTGTGGATGATGCCTCGCTTAGTTTCCCTGCAGGGCACACACGTAAACGTTAAATACGAGCCTCGATCGGCTCTCGAGTTATCCCGTGAATCGGCTCAAAGAGCCGATCCACCCATGATTCGGACGAGGTGTCCGAATCTATGGTGGTCCCGCTTGATCAAGGTACAAGCTAATGAGATCTACGACGATGTGGGGTTTTCACCGCATAATCGGATCGTCCTACTCCGAGTTGGGCCTCGCGGCCACGCACGGCGATCGTAAGCCGATCCTAAGCAAGGCCTAAAACCAACACGAGGTTGATCCTCGAACATCCCGCTTAGGGCCAACGAACGACACCCTACGTGCCGCCGGATCCCCCCCCCTTTGTAAGGCCTAACTATTGCAGATATTAAACTAATCCTTGCAGAACAAGGAGCAATCGCAACGGATCAGATCTACCAAACTATGATCAAGCGGGGTGCCGCCCCTACGCCTAAGTTAGGCGTAAGGGCGGCTAGACATGCAAGGGTTGCACTACGAAAGCATGCAAGCATGAAGAACAATGCTAACCCTAACATGTCTAAGATAACTACGTTGCTCGCCATCAAAAAGGCTTCGAGACGAGCAACACATGAACAACGTAGGCAAGCTTAGGCCGCCTAGATCGCAAGATGCGATCTAGGCAGCATGATGCTTACCGGTAGAAACCCTCGAGACGAAGGAGTTGGCGATGCGCCGAGATTTGTTTGTGGTTGAACGTTGGTTGTTGTTTATTCCATAAACCCTAGGTACATATTTATAGTCCAGATGGACTTTCTAATGTGGGCGTGCACTAAACCGTGCACGAGTAAGATTCTATCTCTAAACTAAGATGTGATCTAATATGTTACAGATACACGGGCAATTAAGCCCAACTTGGTATAAAAGGCCGATTCACGTATTCCTTCTATATATATTTCTTCAAACCCATCTTGATCGCGGCCCACCTCTGACTCGGTCAAATTCTGATGATAACAATTTCCTGCGTTCACCGGGGCAGCAAGGCATGATACGATCACATTAGCTGTACGTTTCACAGGATGCGTCAAACAATCCATGGGGGAAAAGAAAAGGAGCTCGACAAAAAGCACCACACCTGCACACGCACTCGACTCTGCACGCTGCATTCAGAAGAATCTGGAGGGAGAGGGGGAGATATTCTTCTTCCACCATGCATCCCCGTGCAAAATCTGTTCCCTGGTGATCTGATCACTTCATCATTCTGTCCCCGTACGTGTGCACCTTCCCTGCCTGCCCAGTGCCCACATCGCCATGGCTGTTGCTCTTTTCAGTGGAATGCTAGCAGCACTGGACACTGGTCAAGGCACCGCGCCAACATTCGTCCATAAACTTCCACTTGTTTGGCCTAGATAGGTCTCTGCATGCTCCATCTTGCTACTCAGCTGTTTGGCCTATCTAGATGATTTTGCGGTCGTCATGACATAAGAGCATGTCGGCCCCGTATATTTTCGCCCCTTAAAACGCGAGTAGAGGGCCCTGTATTCACTTTTCGCCGGTCGAAAACTCGTTCGAGCTAGCAGACCCCGTATGTCTAAACTGTAAAAGGGAATATTCTCAAATATGCCAAAGAAAAAAATCATCTTCTTCATCCTCTCCTTCTTCCTCCTCTAGCCACGGCCCACGCCCCGCCCAGCCCCTCGCCCCGCCCCGTCCCGGCCGGCCCCCGCCGCCGCGCTCGCCGCCGGCCCACGGCCACCCGCCAAGGCCGCGCCCGCGCGCTGCGCCCGCGCCGCGCGCCCGCACCCGCCCGGCGCTCGCCCCGCGCCAAGGCCGTGCCCGCGCCAAGGCCGTGCCCGCGCCCGCGCCGGCCCACGGCCGCCCGCCCCCGCCCGCCAAGGCCTCGCCCCGCGCCCACGCGCTCGCCCCGCGCCGCGCGCCCGCACCCGCCTCGCGCCCTGCCTACCTCGTGCCGCAGCCGCTGGCGATGCCCATAGTCTTGTGCAGCATCTCGATTTGGCGCGATTGGGTGCGTGCAGGAGCTCGATTTGGCACGATTGGGTGCGTGCAGGAGCTCGATTTGGCGCGATTGGGCGCGATTTGGCGGAAGCAGTTGCGATTTTGTGAAAGTTCAGCGCGCCACGAGTGGGGGGTTGGCCCTGTATTCAGCCTCCCACCCTGTACTTGTAAGGGGTGACGACCCGCCCCGTACTCGAAAACAGCAAAAAACGATACGGGGACCGTTTTTACGGGGGGTGCTAGACGGCCGGGTAGAGCCGAAACCCTCAAATCGGCGATTATTATACGGGTTTGCTCCTTTTACGGGTCTGTTAGACCTGCTCTAATTGGTACGACGATAAGCTCTGTATCTGATGGGTAATGGCAACAGAAGAATTCTATTGAAAACCTAAAGAATCGTAGATTGCTCAACAGCCTAGCTAGCTAGCTAGGATGGCTGCTCGAGTTCATAACGACTAACAGCACAATGGCTGCCCTGTTTCGTGTCCACTAATCACTATGGTCTATGGACTTCTGTCAATGTCAAACTCATCGATCCATAGACAAAAGCTTGATGTAAGCCATCATGTCAAACTTCAGGAGTTTTCGTACCACGTTCATTTTAGTCAATTTATAGGGGCAGCCGTCAATAACCTGATTGTCCTTGGTGTTTTTTTTTTCCCATGGCGATGTGGATTCAATGAGTATGAGGTTAATTATTATCACAACCTTCAGAAGTGGCACTCTGTAATCTAATCAGAAAAGAAATGGCTCCATTTCTAAATTAATTAAAGAACTAAAAAAATACCAATGTCACCTTAAATGTACACTTGCATATTTTTGTGTGTGCAAATATATGATCATATGTACCTTGCAAGCATAAAATATGCACTTTGTCATAGTGTATTTTTGTATTTATACTATATTATTTGTTCATTTTGTTTTCTACATAACAAGTATGGTACAACTAGCACTATCGGTCTGGGTATTAAAAAATCAAAGTTGGTATATATATATATGGAGAGACAAAAAATATATAAAATAGACGTCGAATCACCCCGAAATTTGTGGAGCTAAATTTGTTCATAGCGCAATCAACCCACTCATCCGTGTTAGTATATTTTAGTCTTAAATTTAATGCGTTAGTGCAACAACTCTTAATTGTAAGCTACGCGAAATCACAATGTTTGGAAGAGATGAAATATTTCCCGAAAAAAGTAAGGATGGAATTATTCCAGTCATCTGCCTAAATCCTTCCAGTTGATACTTTCTACGGTTGTTCTCCAAAGAAGCCCAATAAGCATATAGTGTTGCCTCACACTCTTGAACTTGCAAGACAAATTATGTTTACGCTTATTACGGCAAATCACATTGGCCTTCCACTATTGGGTCAGCCAAACAACAACAACATTTTTTTTTCTTTTTTCTTCTACTATCTTTCTTTTCTTGTATTATTATTCCTTTTATTTGCAGTTTTACTTTTGCATTTATTATTCAAGTTTCTTAAATACTTGAACATTTATTTTGGCTTGTATGAAATTTAGTTGTTGAAATAAAAAAAATCATATATTTTGCAACACATAAATATGTACTTTACTACATTATTACATAAACTGACTTGAAATACAAACTAAATATAGAGTTTGAATTTTTACTAAAAACAAATTGAACAGTGTATATGTTAACGGGCCGCGCAAAATACGGCCCATACTGAGACGGCGAAGCTCCCGGCTTATTGCACGCTCTGAGCGGCAAGTATGAGCACACTTGCGGGAGTTGTGGTGCCGGGTGCCGCACACCCCACCGACCCGGCGGCTGTTAACTGGGCCGCGGCCCATTAGGTAATTTATTTTTCTTTTTTTTCTTATCTTTTTCCTTTTTGTGTTTATAGTTTTGTTTTTAAAAACTAACATTTTACAGGCTTTTTATGTTTTCAAATTTGTTCAAAATTTTCTGTCTACATATTTTTTTAAAATTCGAATTCAAATTCGTTCAAAATTTGAAAATTGTCAAAAAATTAAAATTGTTAAAATATAAAATTTGTTCAAATTACTAAATTTGAAAAAATGTTCAAAATTTAAATTTGTTCAAAATTGGAAATTCGTTCAAGATTAAATTTTGTTCCAATTTCGAAATTCGTTCAAATATAAAAATTGTTCAAAATTTAAAATTTGTTCAAATTTCAAAATTCGTTCAAGATTCAAAATTTGTTCAAATTCCGAAATTCGTTCAAATTTTGTCAAACTTGAACATTTTTAAATTTCAAAATTTTCGAAATTAAGCAGAAAAATAAAACGAGAGAACAAAAAAAACAAAAAAGAAAAACAGAAAACAGAAAACGGAAAAGAAAAGGAAAAGGAGAAAAAACAGGGAAAATGGCCTAACCGAGCCGGCCCACACCGCGCGCGGGGTGTGCGGCGCGGTGCAGGTGCCGACCTGGTCGGCATATAGGAAACGCCCACACTTGCAACCTTGCAGGTCATACTCTGGGTTGAATAGACGATGTGTGTGTGATAATCGCCTACTGATAGCTGGGCTTTTTCACTGTGTTGTTGCGCAGGTAGTAGTCGTGGGCCGAAGGATGAAACTTATGCGGTTTGCCCGTCTCCGTTTCGTTCATCGTCCCCGACCATTACGGGAACTAAGCAATGTGCCAAATGTGGGGAGAACAGAGCAATGTGCCAAAAAAAAACAGAGTTCTCCTTGAAGGGATAAGAATAGGTGTAGAAACGGATAAGAACAAGGACAAGTCAGTGCTCCATTACTTGCACCGCATGCTCTCCAGGATTCCATGGCGACAAAATAAATGCGGTAGGAATGCAGTGTCCTTGATTTTTCTTTCTGAACAATAGAAGGATTTTTCTTTCTGAACAATAGAAGGATTTTTCTTTCAAGGCGAGCACAGGTTTGCACCGTAGCAAAGACGAAAGCCCAACCACCGCATTGTCCATTTTTCGATCGACCAATTGATGGTGACAAAGAGGTTTGCAACCCATCAAAAGCCGTACTAATCGGCAGGTCCTTCTATTGTTTGATTCAGAAGAAGTGGTATGCCGAGAATAAGAATGGCAGGCATGAGTGGATAATCATCGGAAGCCGAGGGACCCCCCAGGGAAGCACTATCCTCCAATGAACAAACAGCAAAGCTGTAGACATCGCCGTGCAATTCGAATTTTCTTCTAGGCCGATGCATCCCTCCACCAGCACAAAATAATTGGGCGTATCTTGGGGCATACATCACCGATATCTTCCGCTCGCGCGAGCTGTCCCACCCACCGATATCTTCTTCTTCCTGGGTCGAATGCACTAGTTTCAGCTATACCCAGTAAAGAACACTTCCGGTCCATCTTCTCACCTCGTTCTGTCAAGACGCCTCGCGTAGCCGCATCTTCCTTTACCGGAGGGAGGCTAGCTTCTGCACGGCGCCGCGCCGCGCGGATGAGCGGTTCGTGGTGGTGAGGTTGATCTCGACTCGACAGTCGACATGGCCCTGCGCGTGGAGAACGGCTACCACCCCTCCCATCACCACCAGCCAGGTACGTACGTCGTACGCGTCCCCCTAGCTCCCCCGCTTTCGGCAACCTTTGCCTTTCGTTTTCCGTCGTCTCCCTCCCGTCGCTTCTCCCCTTTCCTCGCCTCTGCTGCGTCTCGTCGTATCATCAGATAGTACACTGGGCATGAGGCCGGTCGCGAGCGTGGATAGGGTTGTTCGCTTCGGGGTCCGGCTGTGTCGCTCGATTACTGTTCGTGTGCAATCGCACGCACGCGCGCGCGCGCGTCGGCTTGCTCTTGATCTCTTCTGTGTCGGATATCGAGAGCTCGCGATCGCGACCGTTCATGGACGGATGTATCGGCGGAATGGGCGTCTGCTTGCGCTTAGATATGGCATGGCAACAGCGATCTGCTTCGGGCCCTCGACGAAACAGTCCCCGGAATCTTTCTATTTTAAGCCCTCGAGTTTGCTGTACGTGATCGGTACCATTCGCAATACTGGCCAGCCCAACCAAGATACTGTAGAGCCATGTCAATACATATACACTGGAGTGGGAGACGTCTAGCTATATAGTGTCACTGGTCACAAGAACTTTTTTTTTCCGGGTAAAACGGACCTTTATTAAGAAGAGACGGGGCTACAAGCAGCTCATGGTCTAACTCCTGAAGAACAACATCATCTGAGCCAAACACCAGTACTATGTTGCGCTCTCGCAAACTTGACAGTGGCTAACCCTAATTTCCGAACGGTCCACTTTTACAAATGTACGCACCCTATCTAGACATACTAAAAAAATTGATCTCTGAAACTATATTTGAATACTATGAGCGATCCATAGTTCTTCCTTTCGCTGCAACTATAGCTTGAGCGCAATCTGATTCCACGATGATCGGCAGCTGGCTACGCTCCAGGGCAAGCTCCAGACCATCATGGCATGCCCAAAGTTCGGCTTCCACAACTTCAACGCAGCGAGGCAGATATCGACAAGCCGAGAAGATAACATGTCCATTCTCGTCCCTCAAAACCATACCACAACCAGCAGATCCATCGTTCGGTTTGTAAGAACCATCAATGGACAATTTAACCCAACCCGTCGCGGTCTAGACCATCCTAGTAGCCAATTATCCGGCTCATCTTTGTGCGGAGCGTGCAAGCACATTGTGTGTGACCGACCGTTGGATGACTGAAACTCCTAGCTTCCTGGTTAGCAGTCCTCCTTGCGGACTGCCCAGCGAATGCTTTTAGTTAATAAAGCTCTCTCAAATTCCCTGCAAAAAAAAACAATAACTAGTAGCCTAGTACAGCTACGTACACGGCGAATAGCGGCACTCATATGTTCGATTAGTGTTCACCGTTTGTAAGATGAACTCGCCGTATGCACGTGCCATGACATATAGTCACATGCATACCTAATCGTGGAAACGCGCCTGCAATCCTGACTGTGCGTATGGTACACCGCGTATGATCGTAGAGTTACAACGTGCCGCTCCCCCAAGCGGCGCCAGGGGAGGAAAACCGCGCCGTGACGAGGACCCCCCCGGCACCTGTTTTTCAGGGGATGTCCTTGGGTGGTCACTGGGTCGTGGGTGCGTTGGCGGTCCGTCGGAGGGAATCCGGGTCGACATACTCGGGTCGATGCAGAGGGTGTATCAGTGGGCGGCGGCGATGCGTGGTGCTCGGTCAGCGGAGGTGCAGGGAGTGCTCCCATGCTGCGCTCGCGGCAGTAGGGCCATTGGCTGGGCCTGAGAGGGGCCGATTGGCTTTTGTAGGCGGAAGGATCTAGGTGCGTGGCGCGCTAAGGATAGCAATGGAGCGGGTTTGGATGGATATACCAAAACCAGATCCATGTCCAAATCCACCAGCCTCGCTCTGGCCCACCCACGAAACTATCTAGGGGCATGGTTGTCACTCCAAATCTAAATCCACCGGATATCCATGGATATCCATGTGTTTACGCACTATGTACATGAACATAACATATTAGAGCATAACAACACCATTTTATTAGCATTTCGACAATATTTCCCTATCATTTTAACAATAATTATGTGGGCAATGAATAGAACGAGGAGGAAGATAGACGGGATAAGAGCAAGCCCACTGCCCGCCTGTGCGTCTCCTAGGCGGGAGACGGAGCACAGCCGAACTGCCGGAGAGGTGGAAGGGAGGGTCGCTGACTAAGCCATCCCTCGAAGTGTGCGAGGAAGTCAGAGGGGGAGGCCATGAAAGAAGTGGTAATCAGGGATTACATGATTTAGCGGGCCTTTGGTGATTTTGGCTTCAAGAGAAGGGCATCCTGACCTAGGTTAAATCGTATGTCTCACTGACATATGGGGCTCACATGTTAGTCGGATATCGATTGGATATCCATGGGGCAAAACCTCTATCCATGCCCACCCCATAAGTTATTGGATACCCGAATAGTGGAGTCGGTGTCGAGCGGCTGGGCACCGTCAGGAAAGTCCAGGTTGTGGTGGTGCCGATGTGGTGTGGCTGGTAGCTGTCAGATGGCGTCGGGCCATTGACCGGCGAGTGTGGCACTACTAGAAAAAGGCTTAGCCGTAAGATCACTATTAGTGGCGCACCATGCTAGAGGTGCTCCACTGCTATATAGCAGTGGCGCACTAAAACAAGGTGCTCCACTGCTAGCCGATTACCAATGGCGCACTAGTATAGTGTTAGGCCACTACTAATTTTAGAACTGGGTTACAGATTGGTATATGGTTGGCGCACCACATATAGGTGCGCCATTGCTATTCGTAATAGCAATGGCGCACCTATATGTGGTGAGCCACTCTGCTGCAAATAGCAATGGCGCACTATGCGTGCTGCGCCACTATGCTGCCTCTCGTCCCCACGCACCGCACCCACCCACGCACCGCACTCGTCCCCACGCACCCCACCCACCCACGGACCCACCCACGCACCGCACCGCACCCACCAGATCCCCCACCCACACCGCACCTCCAGTCCCCCACCCACACTTCTCTTCCTCTCCCCAAAAAATCTCTCGCCAGATCTCCCAGATCGCCAGCTCCACCAGATCCGACGCGCCTCCCTCCACCAGATCGCCAGCCATGGCTCCAACGCGCCGCGCCCGGACTTCGCCTCCCACCCCTCCGACCTCGACCTCATCCCCTGGGTCAACACCGGCAAGTGTCCCTGGAACTTCATCAACGTCGCCGCCAAGCCCTAGTACCTCGCCACTAACTTCGTGTAATATCCCAGGTAATGGGGTTACAAAAATAGAGGAAACAGATGTGTGCATTGCATTCATGCATAGAAAATCTGGGGAATTTTCGCGCTTTAAAGTAAAACGATCCACAGATATCGAAGTTTCACTTGACCTTGGTGGAATTGAAGTAGCTCATCAAGTCAAGCGTTATAAACCTCAATGTGACTTTGCTAAAACCTTGTTTTGGGTAGAGATGATTTGATCTAAGGGTTAGATCAAATGGAATTAAAACCAACACAAGAACATATGAATCAAGGATCAACTACTTGATCTTATTAAAGATCACAACATGGTATTCCTTGCCATAACATATGAACATCCATTTAGTTGGAAATCAAGTAACAATAATTGGAGTAACTATCCCTAACCTATCTTTTCCATGTATTAAACTAATCCATGCCCTTATCATAAACCTATGATATCCATTCTACTTTAACCTTGGAAACAAGACAAGGAAATCCAACTAAGGAATATAATTCTTCTCTATTCCAAGTTATGATACATCAAACCTAAAGAGGTAAGAATCATGTTTTATTGAGGGAAGCAATGACAAACCTTGGATATACATCCAAGTATTGAAACCATCATCTTCAAGAGGAACCCTAGAGTATTACTCAAGTCCTTTCCAAATGAGTGGGACCATTCTTACCACTCTTAGCTTTACCTATTTAAGACTCAAGGACAATCATTGAACCAAAGTATTAGGAGATTAACCATTATATCTTGGAATGGTGAGACAACCTAAGATCACATGGAATAATAACATATCCATGAATTGATAAAGTAAGGAGGAGATTAATTCAACCAAGATAGCCAAGTGGAGTTTTAGACTTAATATTTATTGAGATATGGTGAGTACACCATAAACATTAGAATAAACCATTCCTTTATAAGGGAGCCCAAGCTAAGGTGTTACACTCAAGATAATAGAATAGAAGTGAGAAATCCATTTAATGAGAGATACCTTAGGAAGCCAAACCTTGGTCATTATAAATTGAGTGATGATCATAAACCCTAAGAACTTGAGGTAGATATATTAAGAACAAGTTGATCATGCCTAATCCATGATCATGTTCTTGAGGTAATGAGGATAAACCCTAAAAGGATAAGTATATATCCTTCACCACATGAAATCACAGGGAGATCACTAGTAATCAAATCCAGTCGTATATCCCAATCTTCACTCAAGAACCACAAGAAAACCTTTAGAGTTAAACTCTATACTTTATGTAGTGAGAAACCATACATTCATGTGACCAAAGTTAACTATAAAAGAACTATAACCAATGTAGTTACTTAAATGATAAATTGAGATTAATAATAGAAGCTATTTGGTAGAAGAAAAAACTAATTCTCAATATCATAATAACTTGAGGAGAACATAAAATGTTAAGTAAACAACCACCTTATCATGGTGAGGGAGATTAAACCCTAGCACATGCACTATGGTGTCATCCCATAGCTACAACCTAGAATTATATCTCAACCTAGATTGTATATCACATGGGTGATCACAAATAAAACCTAAACCACAATTAAGATTCAACCCACGTGTCATTAGGTAAATAGCATTGGAACCATAGATTTGCACATCAAATAAATCTTATGCTTCAATTCCTGAACATAAGCAAAATCTTGTGCTACACTTTATAATTAAAACCATATGTATGGTGAGCAACCACTTAACCTATTAATCAAGATCAAACCATGATGAGAGTAGAATTACTCTAGGTATTTCAAGGTACTAGTAAAATAAAATATTAGTAATAACCTTGACATAGAGTGATAATCAAAATTACAAGATCTTAATAAATAGAGGATCACATAAAATCATATGCAGGGAACTAAATTCTCAATTAAGAGCTCAAACCAAATGATAAATTCCAAAACACTTAGAGAAGAAATTATCAACCCTAACAATAATAATAGATTTGATTACACAAGATAAAGGAAATTAAAATGAGTGCATAAAATCATGATTAATTACAATTTGTAATAAAGACCACATATGTGAAATGTTTAATCAAAACAATTGAGTATTACAATAATACATTTATTAGTCTTCTTAAAAGACCAATTGTTTAACTCCTGCAAAATAGAAAAATAGTTAATACATGAATTATAAACAGAATTCAACACTAAGAATAAAGCAGAAAATAGAAAAAATACAAAACAGAAAAGAATAGAAGAGATAAAGGAGTTGGGGCTTACCTGGACCTTACTGACCAAAGCAGCCCAACAGAAGCCTCGCCCAAGAGCCCGACACCACGGCCCGTGCCATCACTAAACTGCAGCCCACGATACCCCTTCGCTAAAGAAAACAACGGGAGGGGGTCGTCCTCATCCCCACCGTGCACCGAGGCCACCGCGACGCCGTGTCTCTCTTCTCCCTCTCGCCGGCAGCCTTCTCCTTCTTCGGCAGTATGGCGTGGCGACATCCACAGCACCGTATAAAGGCTCCGAACGGAACCAGCTTCGAGCTCTTCTTCTTCCTCGCTCCATTTTCCCCAATTCCAAAACCCTAGTTCACCCCGGCCATGGTCACCGCCGTCGATTGGGGCAACCCCGAGCCCCGCCGTGACCACCATCGTCTTCAGCATCCTCGACATGCCCAGCATACGGGAGGAATCGAGCTGGGAGGCCCCGGAGCGTCTCCGACGAGCTCATCTCTCCGACGGCCGGCGACCCCAAATCCGGCGAAGCAAGCCTCCCTCGACCTCACCGTCATGCCCGTCGTGCTCACGCGTGAGCCCGCGCATCTCCCGAGCATTTGTTTGCACCGAATCGTCGCCCGTAGACTCCTAGCCGCGTATGCCCGTGTCCGCCGTCGTTCGGCCTCGCCGGCGAGCAAACTCCGGCGACCTTTAGGAGCCGGCGCTAGTACCATTGTGTTCACCGCGGCGAGCTGAATCGAGTGGTTCTATTAATCCATCCGCGCGAGCCCGGAATGGCGGCGCCGTCGCCGACCTCCCGCCGGCAGAGAAGCCCCCGCCACGTTTCGATTTTGACCCTGGTCAAATGCTTGTGTGGCAGCCACACGTGGCGTAGGCCCACTCGTCGGTGTCCTTGAGGGTAGCCAACCCGGTAGATTTAGCAGCTTCCTTTTGTTTTAATTCAAACTCAATAATATCTCGAAACTTCAAATGAATTTGTAAAATTCATAATAACTCGAAAAAATGAAAATAAGATATCAAAATTCTTAGAAAAGAAAGATCTATCCATTAAAAATATAATATGAAATTTTTATTTTCAGTAAAAATTTAATTATTTAATACTTGTTAATTAAGTCCTTTCCTTTAATTTTAAACACAATTAAAATTCAGAAATTAAAGAAAACATTTATAAAATAAATAAAACCAGTAAGCAAATAAAGAAAACATGAAAACTAATTTTCTTAATTTGTTATCCTATTCAATTTTTATTAGTGGAAGATTTAAACCCTAATTAATAATTACCTAATTATTAATTAATTAAAAATAATAAAATACCAAATTGAATATTATTTTTAAGTTATTAATAACTTCAACTTTAGAATGAAGTTATTAATCATAGAACTATATGGTAAATAGTAAACCCTAATTCCAAATTGAATGATATTACAACCCATCATTTCATGTGATCCCTAAAACCCTAATATCATTAGGAACCCTAGCTCCATTATTACATGTAAACCCTAAAGTGCTTCTAACCTAAACCTTAGATTAGAACAGGTGATCATAATATTTTATTTTCAAACATAGAACAATAATAACAACTAAATAAATGCCATAACCACATAAAATGTAGAATACCTATCACTAATATATGGGTATCCCATGTGATCATCCTCATCTGACCTAACTAATCAAGTGGGGGTCAACCAAGTGAAAACCCTAGATCCTATTACCAAAGCCATCATCATTATTTATCCCTATTTAGCATCACACCATTGTGATGAACCCTAATATCAACCATGCCCATTAATTGTGTATCACACACAATACCACTAAACCCTACTAGTGTTAAATAATTAACGAACATCCTATTTAGGAACCAACCCATCTTTACTTAGGGAACTAAATAGCAAACCTAAACAACCCCAACCTAATTATTATTCTTCTTATTATTTAGGAAGTATGTTCTTCAAAAGTTATTCTTTTGAAGAAAATAGAGAGTAACCTCAACCCTATTTGATATACATCTTATTACTTAAAAAGTATGTTCTTCAAAAAGTTATTCTTTTAAAGAAAATGAGGAATCATCATCAATCCTGCCTAATAGGACCTATAGCCAATAACCAGCTATCACCAACAAGGTATACCACCTTGATAGCAACTATTGGTAATTAAGATGTTTAGGCTTAATTCAACAATACAAGCCTAGTAGCCGATGAATCCAACTAGGTTGTGATCCATCTAATACTAACTTCGAAACTAGATGAAACCATAGTCAACCATAGAACCCCACCAATCTAATTATCATACTTATTCTTTATTAAGGAACATGTTCTTCAAAAGTTATTCTTTTGAATTATATAATAAGCAATCATCAACCATGCATTATAGGACTTAAAATTGACAACTCGCTCCTTACTTATTATACAACTACTATACCTGGTTGTGTATGATTGTTACTATCCATTTTGCCACCTGCTTATAATTCTAAAACAACACAAACCTGAATAAGAACCTTGTTTGTGAATCACTCTAAAAGTGCAACACACCCAGAACTAATCATTACCACTCACTAATCCTAAATCATCGGGGTTAGGTCACGCTTAAAGCGATTGCATCTCATACTTATGCATTATTGCATCCTTTGCCAATCTTTTAAACATCGTCCTTACCGGACGATGATGCTATTTCAGAATTTGGAGTTATTACGCATCGAAGACCTTGTCTGCATAATCTTGCGATCAAGAAAGGCAAGTTCATCACTTGCTCATGTCATTTGAGTATTTTTATCAAATTACTTGCAAAGTATTATGGTTATCACTATTGCATAAAAATCAAAACCACTACTTTCATAACTATGAATATGACTATGTGGTGGGCAATGGAACCATGGATTGTGTTGATATGGTGGAGGTTCCATTGCACGGGTTTATATCCATCTAGGATTAAACAACAAATGTCGCCAGTGATTCTTGTGCCGTAATACCCGTGTTAACCATAAGATCCGGAGTGGGACGGAGTAGTCAAAAGTGTTTCCACCTCTCGTTCATCAACGGATGCGCTTACCGTAACAGTTGTATCTGGCGGAACAACCGGAGGGTGGGGATCCCATTCTAATTCCCCACGGTAAAGCATTGCTTGCCGTAGCAGCTTGTGTCTTGCGGAACAACCGGAGGGCGGGGATCCCATTCTAATTCCCCACGGTAATGCGGTCTATGATGGGTTGCAGCTACCGGCGTAGGAGTGTATGGTAGAGCCCGAGCACTGTCGTCGTGGTCGGGGTCCACCCCGAAATTACGGGAATAATGGGACCGGCGTGGACCCGGGGTCGGGGCATGCAACAACGGGTGGGTGTTCGAGGTAGCGGAGGAACATGATTGGCTAGACCTTATACCGGGCCTCACACCAAAGGAAGTGTGGACGAACCTGCAACTCGGTTGGCACCAAGGTTAAGATCTCTTATGGGTAAAGCAACACACCTCTGCAGAGTGTAAAGAACCGTGACTCGTCACTCCCCGTTCCGGGATATGGAATCGCGAACGCGGCCGGAAAGGAGCTCCATGAAGTTTTAGTAAACCGGTGAAGGCCGACGGACATAGTTCTTCCGAATAAAAGCAACCTTTTGAAGAAATGATTATGAAAACCTGCATTGGTATTAGACTTTCTCGGTCTAATGCCGTAGCTAGTGCATTAAACACCTCTTTCCTATTATGAACTTGTTGAGTACGCTCGTACTCATCCCACTCTTAAATCCCCGCTTAGATATGGAGGCATCGAAGGAGGATCTACAGGTGCAACTCGAAGACCGAGAGTCAACAACTACTTCAAGGGACGAGAACCCGTCGAAGAGTCGATACCACATCCAACAAGGAGAAACCTAGA
This sequence comes from Lolium rigidum, assembly GCF_022539505.1. Taxonomy (NCBI): domain Eukaryota; kingdom Viridiplantae; phylum Streptophyta; class Magnoliopsida; order Poales; family Poaceae; genus Lolium; species Lolium rigidum. The sequence goes on from NC_061508.1 coordinate 262,079,914, forward strand.
TTAGCAATAGAAAGGAACTAGCTTCCTAAACTTAGCTCCTATTTAGCTAGAATCTATTCATAGCCTCTCGTAGCTAGTTAAATACTCTACAAGTAGAGTTCGTGTTAGGATTAGACCACGAGTCGTTCTTCCGGAGTTTATTTGCAGCTTTACCTCATTGTAAAGTAGGAGGTCTGTGATGATCTTATGTAACAGAGTCAATGTTGTAATTCTATAGACATGCCTTGGACCCGCATATGTTTCTGTTGTACCACTCGAGCGATATAATACTAGTGGAACTGTGTTTCATTGGTGTTATATCAGACTTGCATACTACACCATGCAGTGGTATGCCGGGTCACCACAGTTGGTATCAGAGCAAATGCTTTGACCTAGTATTAAAACCCTTTAAAGGAGACCTGTAGGATTGGTAGTGTCTATAGGAAGTGTCCTAGGTAAACCAAATACTTTTTATGACTTGAGATGGATATTCACTTGAGAATAATCCTGACACACTTGAGTCAACATTTCTTATCTAGCTTACCAAGATAAAATAAAGTTAGTTAGCTAATCCCAAACATGTAGTACACCATGAAGTCCTTAAACAATAGATGAGTAGACCCCAGTTGGTATAAAATACATGGTAGTCCAAAGAGAGGATACAACCATAAGGAAGATATCCTATTGGAAGATGTGTACCAACACATGTAATTGGTAAGTAAATTATCCAAACGTGTAAAAACAACTGATAGTAAGGAATGAATATGAGTTATGTGAGGTAGTATAGACCATGATGAGTCAATCATGGGAGGGAAGGAAGAGAAATAGGAATAATATATGACTACTTACATGGTAGAGATAGAAATCATATATGATACACCTGAGAATCATTATGTGATGGAATAGAACATCATAAACATTTAGGAGGAGAACAATAAGAAACCGTGACAATAGAACAAGAACTGTGTTCCAAAAGTATGGGAAGTGTGCCAAGCACATCATGACCATATGCTTATGGTAGAAACACTTAGAAGTATAGGAGCTATATCCTAATAAATATGTATTCCGAGTAACCATATTAGAACTAGTGGTATCAGACAAAATAGTCCTCAATAGCACTTATATATGGTATAATAATTTGTTAGTACGTCCAAAGAAAATTAGGTTAACCTTAACTATCCTAGACCACTTTGTTTCAAGTTTATCTCATTGCAAATGTGCAATTAAGGTAAAGGTTGAGACAAATAATAGAATTCCCTATATTCGTGCTAAGTATCACGATATAAACCTATATTATGTGGTGTTCTATACTACACATCAGAGCCTGATGTTTAGAGACGTCTTACTCAACAATCATATTCAGGCTTATGATGATGTGTATTATAAGCACAAAGCTGAATCTTCTTGGATTTTATTGGATTTTCATTGTTTGACTAGATCCATACATGAAGTTTGACTTTGGTATGCAAATGCATGTTGCTATATCAAGTTCTTACTTAATGCTGTAGATCTAGAGGGTAATGGTATTCGTGTGAGGAAGTGACGAATTCAGAAGATTCCGAAGACAAGATGAAGGTTCATCGGGGAAATGAAGTAAAGTTGTGGGAAGTAACCACAATACTCTGAAAGAAGTACAATCAGAAACTCATGCTTACCTCAACAGAGGAGTACTTTAGTACAGAAGAAGCATGAAGGTGAGAAATATGATGATTATGGTGAAGCTCAAGCAGATCCCTAGTCATCATGAAAGAGGGAATGCATGGGAAATCACTTTGGATACTATATTCATAGTGGTTTTCTTGCAAAATAAACCCTGAAGAGAGGAAGATGACCTATGAAACCATAGTAGATATAAGAAGACCATAGTTGATATCAGATGACCACTAGGATCAATACTGCGAGATAATAGAGTAGAAGATGTCTCGTCCAGTTGATCAGAACCTATAATAGAATCCATTTTTAGATATCAAATAGCCACAGTTGGTATAATAACCACAGCTGGTATCAGTTGCTAATACAAATAGTCCACGATTAAATTATTTGTAACAAAAGTTTGTGAACAAATAAAAATCTTGTCAGTCAAATAATTAAGACCTTTAAACATTTAGTTAAAGGATTCATGATGGATGTCCACAATTGAGTGGATACACCACAAAGATTCTTCGCGAGACCTTAGAATAAGAACAAACCACAAGCTATACTAGACCAATATTCTAATCATAAGCTCATTAGTTGGAAGAAAAGGAGCTGAAGACCATAAGAAAACTCTAAGGGGTAGAGTAAAGATTGAGTTGGATGTACAATAACTCAATATTTTGAGCAAGATAGTTGAAGAAGGTCTGAACTGAGAGGAAGTTCGATCTTATTTTCATAAGATTGTTGAACAATACTTTCGAAGAAGGTCGGACCAGAGCCGAGGTTCATACCTCGAGGACGTAAGAAGTGGATTATAACTTGAGCAAGTGAGTAATATTTACTCAGAAGTACGATAGCTCAAGTCAGCTAAGTCTAATGAAGTTGGACGAAGAAAATACCAAAGACCAAATAAAGCTCAGAAAGGCCAAATACTAAAGAAGATTGATCATATTAAAACTAAATGTTAATTAAAAGATTCCTTTCATGGAACCTAAAAGAACCAAAATAGTTAGAGGTATCAACTATAAACCCTGATTGGATGGACTAAATGAGTCTAATCCATTCCTAGGGAAATAAATCATCACGAACATTCCCATGGAAAATACCTTACAAGTACCATTATTGCAGTTTTGGTAGTAAGGGAAAACAAAGACCTATTTTATCAAATAGGAGAATGTTATCCAATTAGTCCTCAATTAAGACTGTCAGGACAAGAAGAAGTCTTAATCATTGAATTTTCAAGGAGAAAGGAAACAAGCTTATAGAGTTGGAATAAATCCATGAATCAAAGTTAGAAGCCATGATTCAGAGACAAACCCTAATGGATTCCAGGAAGAATCTGGACAAGGGATATATTCAATTATATCCAGTAAGATCAATACGGAGTTCAAGAAAAGTCGTAGTCTGCACAAGTCAGATCCACACTTCGGAAACGTGAGAGAGTTCAAACTTCGAGGACGAAGTTTAGTTTAAGGGGTAGAGACTATAATATCCCAGGTAATGGGGTTACAAAAATAGAGGAAACAGATGTGTGCATTGCATTCATGCATAGAAAATGCAGGGAATTTTCGCGCTTTAAAGTAAAACAGATCCATGATGACTCGAAGTTTCACTTGACCTTGGTGGAACTGAAGTAGCTCATCAAGTCAAGCGTTATAAACCTCAATGTGACTTTGCTAAAACCTTGTTTTGGGTAGAGATGATTTGATCTAAGGGGTTAGATCAAATGGAATTAAAACCAACACAAGAACATATGAATCAAGGATCAACTACTTGATCTTATTAAAGATCACAACATGGTATTCCTTGCCATAACATATGAACATCCATTTAGTTGGAAATCAAGTAACAATAATTGGAGTAACTATCCCTAACCTATCTTTTCCATGTATTAAACTAATCCATGCCCTTATCATAAACCTATGATATCCATTCTACTTTAACCTTGGAAACAAGACAAGGAAATCCAACTAAGGAATATAATTCTTCTCTATTCCAAGTTATGATACATCAAACCTAAAGAGGTAAGAGTCATGTTTTATTGAGGGAAGCAATGACAAACCTTGGATATACATCCAAGTATTGAAACCATCATCTTCAAGAGGAACCCTAGAGTATTACTCAAGTCCTTTCCAAATGAGTGGGACCATTCATACCACTCTTAGCTTTACCTATTTAAGACTCAAGGACAATCATTGAACCAAAGTATTAGGAGATTAACCATTATATCTTGGAATGGTGAGACAACCTAAGATCACATGGAATAATAACATATCCATGAATTGATAAAGTAAGGAGGAGATTAATTCAACCAAGATAGCCAAGTGGAGTTTTAGACTTAATATTTATTGAGATATGGTGAGTACACCATAAACATTAGAATAAACCATTCCTTTATAAGGGAGCCCAAGCTAAGGTGTTACACTCAAGATAATAGAATAGAAGTGAGAAATCCATTTAATGAGAGATACCTTAGGAAGCCAAACCTTGGTCATTATAAATTGAGTGATGATCATAAACCCTAAGAACTTGAGGTAGATATATTAAGAACAAGTTGATCATGCCTAATCCATGATCATGTTCTTGAGGTAATGAGGATAAACCCTAAAAGGATAAGTATATATCCTTCACCACATGAAATCACAGGGAGATCACTAGTAATCAAATCCAGGCGTATATCCCAATCTTCACTCAAGAACCACAAGAAAACCTTTAGAGTTAAACTCTATACTTTATGTAGTGAGAAACCATACATTCATGTGACCAAAGTTAACTATAAAAGAACTATAACCAATGTAGTTACTTAAATGATAAATTGAGATTAATAATAGAAGCTATTTGGTAGAAGAAAAAACTAATTCTCAATATCATAATAACTTGAGGAGAACATAAAATGTTAAGTAAACAACCACCTTATCATGGTGAGGGGAGATTAAACCCTAGCACATGCACTATGGTGTCATCCCATAGCTACAACCTAGAATTATATCTCAACCTAGATTGTATATCACATGGGTGATCACAAATAAAACCTAAACCACAATTAAGATTCAACCCACGTGTCATTAGGTAAATAGCATTGGAACCATAGATTTGCACATCAAATAAATCTTATGCTTCAATTCCTGAACATAAGCAAAATCTTGTGCTACACTTTATAATTAAAACCATATGTATGGTGAGCAACCACTTAACCTATTAATCAAGATCAAACCATGATGAGAGTAGAATTACTCTAGGTATTTCAAGGTACTAGTAAAATACAATATTAGTAATAACCTTGACATAGAGTGATAATCAAAATTACAAGATCTTAATAAATAGAGGATCACATAAAATCATATGCAGGGAACTAAATTCTCAATTAAGAGCTCAAACCAAATGATAAATTCCAAAACACTTAGAGAAGAAATTATCAACCCTAACAATAATAATAGATTTGATTACACAAGATAAAGGAAATTAAAATGAGTGCATAAAATCATGATTAATTACAATTTGTAATAAAGACCACATATGTGAAATGTTTAATCAAAACAATTGAGTATTACAATAATACATTTATTAGTCTTCTTAAAAGACCAATTGTTTAACTCCTGCAAAATATAAAAATAGTTAATACATGAATTATAAACAGAATTCAACACTAAGAATAAAGCAGAAAATAGAAAAAAATACAAAACAGAAAAGAATAGAAGAGATAAAGGAGTTGGGGCTTACCTGGACCTTACCGACCAAAGCAGCCCAGACAGAGCCTGCCCGATAGCCCGACACCACGGCCCGAGGCCATCACTAAACCGCAGCCCACGATACCCCTTCGCTAAAGAAAACAACGGGAGGGGGTCGTCCTCATCCCCACCGTGCACTCGAGGCCACCGCGACGCCGTGTCTCTCTTCTCCCTCTCGCCGGCAGCTTCTCCTTCTTCGGCAGTATGGCGTGGCGACATCCACAGCACCGTATAAAGGCTCCGAACGGAACCAGCTTCGAGCTCTTCTTCTTCCTCGCTCCATTTTCCCCAATTCCAAAACCCTAGTTCACCCCGGCCATGGTCACCGCCGTCGACTGGGGCAACCCCGAGCCCCGCCGTGACCACCATCGTCTTCAGCATCCTCGACATGCCCAGCATACGGGAGGAATCGAGCTGGGAGGCCCCGGAGCGTCTCCGACGAGCTCATCTCTCCGACGGCCGGCGACCCCAAATCCGGCGAAGCAAGCCTCCCTCGACCTCACCGTCATGCCCGTCGTGCTCACGGTGAGCCCGCGCATCTCCTGAGCATTTGTTTGCACCGAATCGTCGCCTGTAGACTCCTAGCCGCGTATGCCCGTGTCCGCCGTCGTTCGGCCTCGCCGGCGAGCAAACTCCGGCGACCTTTTAGGAGCGGCGCTAGTACCATTGTGTTCACTGCGGCGAGCTGAATCGAGTGGTTCTATTAATCCATCCGCGCGAGCCCGGGAACGGCGGCGCCGTCGCCGACCTCCCGCCGGCAGAGAAGCCCCCGCCACGTTTCGATTTTGACCCTGGTCAAATGCTTGTGTGGCAGCCCACCGTGGCGTAGGCCCACTCGTCAGTGTCCTTGAGGGTAGCCAACCCGGGTAGATTTAGCAGTTCCTTTTGTTTTAATTCAAACTCAATAATATCTGAAACTTCAAATGAATTTGTAAAATTCATAATAACTCAGAAAAATGAAAATAAGATATAAAAATTCTTAGAAAAGAAAGATCTATCCATTAAAAATATAATATGAAATTTTTATTTTCAATAAAAATTTAATTATTTAATACTTGTTAATTAAGTCCTTTCCTTTAATTTTAAACACAATTAAAATTCAGAAATTAAAGAAAACATTTATAAAATAAATAAAACCAGTAAGCAAATAAAGAAAACATGAAAACTAATTTTCTTAATTTGTTATCCTATTCAATTTTTATTAGTGGAAGATTTAAACCCTAATTAATAATTACCTAATTATTAATTAATTAAAAATAATAAAATACCAAATTGAATATTATTTTTAAGTTATTAATAACTTCAACTTTAGAATGAAGTTATTAATCATAGAACTATATGGTAAATAGTAAACCCTAATTCCAAATTGAATGATATTACAACCCATCATTTCATGTGATCCCTAAAACCCTAATATCATTAGGGTCCCTAGCTCCATTATTACATGTAAACCCTAAAGTGCTTCTAACCTAAACCTTAGATTAGAACAGGTGATCATAATATTTTATTTTCAAACATAGAACAATAATAGCAACTAAATAAATGCCATAACCACATAAAATGAATACCTATCACTAATATATGGGTATCCCATGTGATCATCCTCATCTGACCTAACTAATCAAGTGGGGGTCAACCAAGTGAAAACCCTAGATCCTATTACCAAAGCCATCATCATTATTTATCCCTATTTAGCATCACACCATTGTGATGAACCCTAATATCAACCATGCCCATTAATTGTGTATCACACACAATACCACTAAACCCTACTAGTGTTAAATAATTAACGAACATCCTATTTAGGAACCAACCCATCTTTACTTAGGGAACTAAATAGCAAACCTAAACAACCCCAACCTAATTATTATTCTTCTTATTATTTAAGAAGTATGTTCTTCAAAAGTTATTCTTTTGAAGAAAATAGAGAGTAACCTCAACCCTATTTGATATACATCTTATTACTTAAAAAGTATGTTCTTCAAAAAGTTATTCTTTTAAAGAAAATGAGGAATCATCATCAATCCTGCCTAATAGGACCTATAGCCAATAACCAGCTATCACCAACAAGGTATACCACCTTGATAGCAACTATTGGTAATTAAGATGTTTAGGCTTAATTCAACAATACAAGCCTAGTAGCTGATGAATCCAACTAGGTTGTGATCCATCTAATACTAACTTCAGAAACTAGATGAAACCATAGTCAACCATAGAACCCCACCAATCTAATTATCATACTTATTCTTTATTAAGGAACATGTTCTTCAAAAGTTATTCTTTTGAATTATATAATAAGTAATCATCAACCATGCATTATAGAACTTAAAATTGACAACTGCTCCTTACTTATTATACAACTACTATACCTGGTTGTGTATGATTGTTACTATCCATTTTGCCACCTGCTTATAATTCTAAAACAACACAAACCTGAATAAGAACCTTGTTTGTGAATCACTCTAAAAGTGCAACACACCCTGAACTAATCATTACCACTCACTAATCCTAAATCATCGGGGTTAGGTCACGCTTAAAGCGATTGCATCTCATACTTATGCAATTGCATCCTTTGCCAATCTTTTAAACATCGTCCTTACCGGACGATGATGCTATTTCAGAATTTGGAGTTATTACGCATCGAAGACCTTGTCTGCATAATCTTGCAGTCAAGAAAGGCAAGTTCATCACTTGCTCATGTCATTTGAGTATTTCTATCAAATTACTTGCAAAGTATTATGGTTATCACTATTGCATAAAAATCAAAACCACTACTTTCATAACTATGAATATGACTATGTGGTGGGCAATGGAACCATGGATTGTGTTGATATGGTGGAGGTTCCATTGCACGGGTTTATATCCATCTAGGATTAAACAACAAATGTCGCCAAGTGATTCTTGTGCCGTAATACCCGTGTTAACCATAAGATCCGGAGTGGGACGGAGTAGTCAAAAGTGTTTCCACCTCTCGTTCATCAACGGATGCGCTTACCGTAGCGCTTGTATCCGGCGGAACAACCGGAGGGTGGGGATCCCATTCTAATTCCCCACGGTAAAGCATTGCTTGCCGTAGCGGCTTGTGTCTTGCGGAACAACCGGAGGGTGGGGATCCCATTCTAATTCCCCACGGTAATGCGGTCTATGATGGGTTGCAGCCTACCGGCGTAGGCGTGTATGGTAGAGCCGAGCACCGTCGTCGTGGTCGGGGTCCACCCCGAAATTACGGGAATAATGGGACCGGCGTGGACCCGTGGTCGGGGCATGCAACAACGGGTGGGTGTTCGAGGTAGCGGAGGAACATGATTGGCTAGACCTTATACCGGGCCTCACACCAAAGGAAGTGTGGACGAGCCTGCAACTCGGTTGGCACCAAGGTTAAGATCTCTTATGGGTAAAGCAACACACCTCTGCAGAGTGTAAAGAACCGTGACTCCGTCACTCCTCGTTCCGGGATATGGAACTGCGAACGCGGCCGGAAAGGAGCTCCATGAAGTTCTAGTAAACCGGTGAAGGCCGACGGACATAGTTCTTCCGAATAAAAGCAACCTTTTGAAGAAATGATTATGAAAACCTGCATTGGTATTAGACTTTCTGGTCTAATGCCGTAGCTAGTGCATTAAACACCTCTTTCCTATTATGAACTTGTTGAGTACGCTCGTACTCATCCCACTCTTAAATCCCCTGCTTAGATATGGAGGCATCGAAGGAGGATCTACAGTGCAACTCGAAGACCGAGAGTCAAGAACTACTTCAAGGGACAGGAACCTGTCAGAAGAGTCAGATACCACATCCAACAAGGAGAAACCTAGATTAGCAATAGAAAGGAACTAGCTTCCTAAACTTAGCTCCTATTTAGCTAGAATCTATTCATAGCCTCCGTAGCTAGTTAAATACTCTACAAGTAGAGTTCGTGTTAGGGACTAGACCACGAGTCGTTCTTCTGGAGTTTATTTGCAGTTTTACCTCATTGTAAAGTAGGAGGCTGTGATGATCTTTTGTAACGAGTCAATGTTGTAATTCTATAGACATGCCTTGGACCCGCATATGTTTCTGTTGTACCACTCTGAGCGATATAATACTAGTGGAACTGTGTTTCATTGGTGTTATATCAGACTTGCATACTACACCATGCAGTGGTATGCCGGGTCACCACACTTCGCCCCCGCCACGGCCAGCGACGGCCTCGAGGGCTGGTACTTCTTCTCCACCCTGCGCTCCAAGAACCGCCGCGGCCAGCGCAAGTCCTGCACCGTGGACGGCGGCTGCTGGCACTCGGAGCGCGCCGCCAAGCCCCTCTTCGCCGGAATCAGCCACACCCGCCAGATTGGCTACCGCCAGACCTTCTCCTTCGCCACCAAGGGCAAGGGGGACGGCCGCCTCCTCCGCTCCGGCTGGCTCATGCCGAGATCGGCCTCAACTCGGACGCCTCAGAGGACGACGAGCTTGTCCTCTGCAAGGTCTATCGGAGCCTGCGCGTATGGCGGCGGAAGCTGCTGGACCCAGGGCACGGCGAGGAGCACGGTGGCCGGGCAGCACGACGAGGACAACGTCACGGCCGCCGGCGAGCTCGCGCAACCACCTCAAGGGCAGCGTCGCGCAGATCGAAGAGGAGACTGTGCGAGCAAGGATTTGATTGCTTTTTTTTCATTTTCTTAGGGTTGTTGTTGCAAAGATGAAAAACTTTGGTATTTCTGCATTTAGGTCCTGTAATAACTCTACCTTATTATAATAATATAACAAAAGTAGCCTTTAGAAACGGGTCAGCTCAGATTCCGCCTGCCACACGCAGGCCTGTGGGTTTTTTTATTTTTAATCTAATCAGTGGTAGTGGCGCACCGCAGTTTAATGTAGTAGCGCACCGTCTAATAAGTGGTAGTGGCGCACCGTAGAGCTTAAAATAGTGGCGCACCATAACATGTTAGTAGTGGCGCACCACCTGCTGCGCCATTGATATATTGGATACTAGTGGCGCACCACTAGTGCGTCACTGCTAACAGTTAGCAGTGGCGTGATATCAGTGGCGCACTAGTGGTGCGCCACTGATAGGCAAAATAGGTGCGCCACTAATAAGCTGTTTTCTAGTAGTGTGGGGCCATGCGGCGGCGGATGGAGGCCTCCTGCCATGATCCTGTCGGTGGTGGCATGGAGTCCCTTCCCCTCCGACGACGAGACTTGCACTGGTGGCCGTCTGCCTTCGTTTGTCGCTGCTCCCATGGACCTCGTGGGGGTGACGGGTGGGCCAAGAAGAAATCCTTGCTTCGCGTTGAGGACCGGCGACGCCTGCAGGTGTGAAAAATAAAAGTTACAAATTGATCTTTAGACCACCTAGCCGACTACAAACACCAACGCGAGTCGATGACGTGCCACCGTCCTAGCTAGCACATCCACCACTAAAAAAGCAAAACTTACCGCATCAAAGCTTATTATACTAAACACACGGAAGTCATCATGCTAAAATCTCAGAGAGCTAGAGAGCCAAAGAGCCAATGCACCAAATAAACAATACTACGTGCTAACTATACAGGCACTAGTAGCTCACACATACGCAAACTTAGCAGGCACTAGTCCTCTTTTCCTTGACCAGAAGTTAAAATTTTCTCCGGGGAAAACATTGTAATTCATTTTTCTCCTTGCTTAGTTTTCAGGATAGTCTAGCCTAATTTGGCTATTAAGCTAAACCTTTGACTAGTATGGTATGAGTTTCTAAAATAAGTCACAGTGTATTAGCTTCCCCCTTTGCTTTCGTGGCTTGGCCACTAGCAAGAACATCAAACTACTGCCACTTTCGGGGGAAAACTAGAATCAAAAAATCGGCAATTCGTACTGCTCTCTTCCTTTCCAGACCCGATGCCCGTTGTTTTTTCCATGAGCAAGCAGATCGGAGACGCCACCGTGCATCCCGCACCCAGATTACCGGCGCTGACCGGCGGGGAGGAGCTGGCGGCGGCTGACGACGGAGCAGTGGGCAGTGGCGCAATATCGCTGCTGTGCGTGAGCGTGGACACCGTCGTGCTCGTGGAGGTGGCCCCGCGCGGCTTACGCTTACCGGGACACGTTTCGCGTTGCGAGCGGCCTGACCCACGGGTGCCGCGCCTACCGGCACGTTTGAGACGGCCTCCTGGCCGACCACCAAGAGGCCTGGGAGTAGGGGCCCACAGCTCAGAAGTGGAAGGCGCTACTGTTCGTTCGTCTGTAGTCTGTGCACGGTCACTTCGTGCCACGCCATGGTCAATGCACCAGCTAGGAGATAATCACACTGACCCATGTACAGTGGCAACAAATAGTCTTATTTTATGGATCGTATGTTGAAAACTGTTTTTGGCTCCCAAGCATTAGTACTCTCGCCATTTAATTTTTTTTTACAAGTTACTAAAGAACATGAAAATAATTCGGAAGATTTTTGGTGATACATCTCACAATCCTCGAAAATCTCAACCCGGAATTCTTTTTTACTTTGTGCTAGACAAAAACGACAAGATCTGTGTCGCTTAGAATATTAAGTACTCCCTCTCTTCCTAAAAAAAGCTTCTCAATTTTATCAAGATACGAAGGTATATATATAGACATGTTTTAGCTATATATTTATCCGTATGTAGAAAAAGTTGCGAAGCTTTTTTAGGAACGGAGGGAGTATTTGAAATTGACATTTTGCATGTTTACACCATCTCATATGCGAATTTGTTTTTCAGAATTTTATAAAACTCATAATTATGATTTTTTGTTTAAAAAAACGAGATGTGTGCACCAAATCTCCGTCACATTGCTTGTATCATGCCTTTATTTCGTGTGGACCATGCAACGGCAAAAAAAAAAACCCATGTGGTTAAAATGCCCCAAAAATTGAGATTACATAGTATCTCAATTGTGCATTTTCTCCAGTTAATGTGTTTGATAACCCAGTTAGACCGTTACACTGTTGCACTAGTTTCAGTTATATGTGGGCATCCTGTGGGCCGGGTTAGAAAAGGCCGATGCTGAAAAATCAGATCTAAGCTTGGCCAGGTTAAAAAGCCTAAAAGCATTATGGAGTGGCCTCTTCGTAAAATCACGAATCTGCATTACCCATGCTGGCCCGGTCCGGTTGTGGGTTCTAAATTTCAGGCTTAGGCTTGGAATTTTTTGGCCGGACTGCCCATGCCCAGCTATAGATTTTCTGTGGCTATATTTAGCCATGAGGGACGTGAAGCAAATGGGGAAGCACATCGACTGGCACGACCATCGACTACTTTAGATAGCGGTAGGCAATTTCTGTAGACGTTGCAATTGTTGAATAAAGCTATGTCGTTCTGCTAAAAACAAAAGCTATAGTACTATAGTGCTCCTGGTATTTTAAAATCATATTATTTGGATTTCAAAAAAATTAAAATTAAATACCCACATATATATAAATGCTTCGAAGACACGGTATGAATTTTAGAGAAAAATTTCTGACAAATATATGCCCCACATGTAGCCACAAATTTGTTTTTTTCATGTAGTTCAAAATACAATGCAACTTCTACCGAATCTTCGCTCGAGTATTCGGAACACGTATATGTAATCATGGAATAAGTGTGATGATTTTTTGAAACCCAGATATACAATTTTTTTAAATATTTTAAAAATTAAGAGCACGGGTGCTCATGTGCACCAAATCTGCTTCTTCCCCGTCTCAGTCCACGAAAGCATTGCACTAGGTAATGTTTTCTCCGATGCTCTGAGCTACCTCTACCAGTTAATTTTTGTTGCAGAATCTGGCAGTGTTTCGCATCGTTTAGGCCGTCCTCCAGAGGCCTGAACGACGCCGTCCAACGCCATACCAGCGTTTCAGCGAAGCTGGGCTCAACCGTGCAGCCTTGAAGCACCGAAACCGGACAGGAACTTGGTCGAAACGCTGGTATCTTTCGCATGCAAGTCTCTGCAGCTCTGCAATGCTTTTGCCGTCCACATGAAGCCAATATCTCCTAGGAGGAGCACAGCCGGACTGACGGAGAGGTGGAAGGGAGGGTCGCTGACCAAGCCATCCCTCGAAGTGTGCGAGGAAGTCAGAGGGGGAGGCCATGAAAGAAGTGGTAATCGGGGATTACGTGATTTAGCGGGCCTTTGGTGATTTTGGCTTCAAGAGAAGGGCAGCCTGGCCTAGGTTAAATCGTATGTCTCACTGACATATGGGGCTCACATGTCAGTCGGGTATCGATTGGATATCCATGGGGCAAAACCTCTATCCATACCCACCCTATAAGTTATTGGATATCCTCCCCATCAAATCCGTGGGGATAATCAACCCACCATAGTCGTGCCTGTTGGGCTGGATATCCATGGATACCCGAATCCATGAATAAAATTGCCATCCTTACTCCCTGCATAGTGGACTCGGTGTCGAGCGGTTGGGCACCGCCAGGAAAGTCCAGGTTGTGGTGGTGCCGACGTGGTGTGGCTGGTAGCTGTCAGATGGCGTCGGGTCATTGACCGGCGGGTGTGGGGCCATGCGGCGCGGACGGAGGCCTCCTGCTATGATCCTGTCGGTGGTGGCATGGAGTCCCTTCCCCTCCGACGACGAGACAAGAATCCTCTCCTTGCACTGGTGGTCGTCTGCCTTCGTTTGTCGTTGCTCACATGGACCTCGTGGGGGTGACGGGTGGGCCAAGAAGAAATCCTTGCTTCGCATTGAGGACCGGTGACGCCTGCAGGTGTGAAAAATAAAAATTACAAATTGATCTTTAGACCACCTAGCCGACTACAAACACCAAGGCGAGTCGATGACGTGCCACCGTGCTAGCACATCCACCACTAAAAAAACAAAACTTACCGCAGCAAAGCTTATTATACTAAACAAACGGGAAGTCATCATGCTAAAATCTCAGAGAGCCAAAGAGCCAATGCACTAAATAAACAACAGTACGTGCTAACTATGGTAAGTGCTAACTATACAGGCACTAGCTAGTAGCTCACACATACGCAAACTTAGCAGGCACTAGTCCTCTGCTAGTTTTTTTTTTCCTTGACGAGAAGTTAAGATTTTCTCCGGGGGGGGGAAACATTGTAATTCATTCTTCTCCTTGCTTACTTTTCAGGGTAGTCTCGGCTAATTCGGCTATCAAACTAAACCCTTAATTAGTATGGTGTGAGTTTCTAAAACAGTTCACGGTGTATTAGCTTCCCCCTTTGCTTTCCTAGCTTGGCCACTAGCAAGAACATCAACCAACTCTATTAAAGTACTGCCACTTCCGGGGGGAAAACTAGAACTCCTAACTCAAACCTAACTCAAACAATCGGCAATTCGTAATGCCCTCTTCCTTTCCAGACCCGATGACCGCCATCCAACTGCATCTATGCCTAAAAAGTCCACCTTCAGGTTATCGTCCGAACCCCCTCCAGTATTAAGTTGCAAAGCAACAAACAATTGCATTAAGTATGGTGCGTAATGTAATCAATAACTACATCCTCGGACATAGCATCAATGTTTTATCCCTAGTGGCAACAACACAACACAACCTTAGAACTTTCTGTCACTGTCCCGGTGTCAATGCGAGCATGAACCCACTATCGAGCATAAATACTCCCTCTTGGAGTTACTAGCATCAACTTGGCCGAGCCTCTACTAATAACGGAGAGCATGCAAGATCATAAACAACACATATGCAATAACTTGATAATTAACATAACATGGTATTCTCTATCCATCGGATCCCGACAAACACAACATAGAGTATTACGGATAGATGATCTTGATCATGTTAGGCAGCTCACAAGATCCAACAATGAAGCACAATGAGGAGAAGACAACCATCTAGCTACTGCTATGGACCCATAGTCCAGGGGTGAACTACTCACTCATCACTCCGGAGGCGACCATGACGGCGTAGAGTCCTCTCGGGAGATGAATCCCTCTCCGGCAGGGTGCCGGAGGAGATCTCCGAATCCCCCGAGATGGGATTGGCGGCGGCGTCTCCGGAAGGTTTTCCGTATCGTGGTTTTTCGCATCGTGGGTTTCGCGACGGAGGCTTTAAGTAGGCGGAAGGGCGTAGTCGGAGGGTCGACGAGGGGCCCACACCACAGGGCGGCGCGGGCCCCCTTGGCCGCGCCGCCTTGTGGTCCGGCCACCTCGTGGCTCCACTTCGTATGCTCTTCGGTCTTCCGGAAGGTTCGTGGCAAAATAGGCCCCCGGGTCTTGATTTCGTCCAATTCCGAGAATATTTCGTTACTAGGATTTCCGAAACCAAAAACAGCAGAAAACAAAGAATCGGCACTTCAGCATCTTGTTAATAGGTTAGTTCCAGAAAATGCACGAATATGACATAAAGTGTGCATAAAACATGTAGGTATCATCAATAATATGGCATAGAACATAAGAAATTATCGATACGTCGGAGACGTATCACCCCCCTTCGACGACGAGATAAGAATCCTCTCCTTGCACTGCCGTCGTTTGGCTCCATTTGCTGCGGCTGTGATGGACCTCGTGGGGGTGAGGGGTGAGCCAAGAAGAGACATCTGCTTCGCGCTAACGACGGCAAGGCCCGCATGTGTCATTTCCTTCTTGAAGGCATCGTTATGGCCTTGACTGCGACGCCCCTTCCCGGCCTCTAGCATTAGGGGAAACCTAATGTACGGCTTGCCGGACCATGCAACGGCGGCACCATGGCGTCTTTACCTCGTTGGGGGCGTTGTAGGAGTTGCTTGTGGACTCTCTAGGGCGGCTGCTTGGAGATGGCTTTATTCCAAGTTCAAGGCGTGAGCTTTGAGGGCACAATGTGTATGCCATCGCTGGTGTCTTCTTTGTGTCTGGGCCGAGCGTGCCATTCACTTGTTGACTTCTTCTATCTAGGCACATGGATGGGTGGTACGTTGCTCGTGTTGTTGCTTGAAGTAGTGGTTGTCCGTCGGAAGCTTTTCGAACCGGTCGTGACGCGGTCTCATTGCTCGGTGCCGCGGTTCTTCGCCATGGTAGGTTGGCCACAGATCAAGCAAGTCGAGTTTTGTGTTGTTGGTGTGTGGGAGTGGTTGCTAGTCCCTAGGATTGGCTTGCGTTGTGTGTGTGGATGAACTGTATCCCTTGTGACCTATGTTCTTGTGTGGTTATAACAAGATCTATTTCTATTTTAACGTAGAAGACGTGATCCTTCATGTGTTCTTAAAAAACACACTATGTGACACGGTATTTAGTACCGTAAATGCATCGATTCATGCACTCGCAAGCATTACCATTTTCTAGGTAGAATAGATACTCTGAACCAATGACAACTAATATGGAATGGAATAAAAAATAAAAATTACATCTTGATCTTTACCACCAACCAACTACAAACACTAGCACGCGAGTTGCTAGGGTGCCGTCCTCACACGGTCACACCTCCACTGGAAACCGGGCAATACTTATCGTAGCAAAGCTTGTTGTACTAAACATACGGAAAATCATCAGAGCTAGAGAGCCAACGCACCTGAGTACCTGACCAACAACAAAAGAGTTAGGCCGAGTTGGCTATTGAATCAAATTATACCTTGGTTCATCAAAGGATGTTGGAGGTTTATCTAAAGTAGAATATCGATGCATCATAGTTTAGGCAAACCTCTAATATCTACTTTTAGATGGACGGGGTAGTAGAAGTTGGAGTGGCAAACTTAGCGGGCACTAGTCCTCTCCGAGGTTCTCTTCTCTCTTGACCAGAAGTTAAAAAATTCTCCGGAGGAAACATGCGATGCCAGTTGTTTTTGCCAAGAGCCAGCCAGATCGGAGACGCCACCGTGCATCCCGCACTCAGATTACCGGCGCGCGCTGGCCGGAGTTGCGCGGGGAGGAGCTGGCGGCGGCTGACGAGGGAGCAGCGGGCAGTGGCGCAATATCGCTGCTCTGCGTGAACGTGGACACCGTCGTGCTCGTGGAGGTGGCCCCGCGCGGCTTAGCAGGACACGTTTCGCGTTGCGAGCGGCCTGCCCATTTGGAAATAGAGGCGGGCCGGCACGTTTGAGACGGCCTCCTGGCCGACCTGCAAGAGACCTGGGAATAGGGGCCCACAGCTCAGAAGTGGAAGGCGCTACTGTTCGTTCGTCTGTAGTGTGTGCACGGGCACGGTCACTTCGTGCCACGCCATGGTCAATGCACCAGCAAGGAGATAATCACACTGACGCATGTACAGTGTCAACAAGTAGTCTTATTTTATGGATCGTATGTTAAAACGTGTTTTTGGCTCTCAACCATTAGTGCTCTCGCTATTTTAAAAAATGAACGGTATTTTTACAAGTTACTAAAGAATATGAAAACAATTCGGGAGATTTCGGTCATACATCTCAAAATCCTCGAAAATCTCAACCCGGAGTTTTTTTACTTTGTGCTACACAAAAATGACAAAATCCGTGTCGCTTAGAATATTAAGTACTCCCTCTATTCATAAAAGAAAAAGCTTCTCAATTTTATCTAGATACGAAGGTATATATAGACATGTTTTAGCTATAGATTTATCCGTATGTAGAAAAAGTTGCGAAGCTTTTTTTAGGAATAGAGGGAGTATTTGAAATTGACATTTTGCATGTTTACACCATCTCATATGCGAATTTGTTTTTCAGATTTTTTTAAACTCATAATTATGATTTTTTTGTTTAAAAAAACGAGATGTGTGCACCAAATCTCGGTCCCATTGCTTGTATCATGCCTTTATTTCGTGTGGACCATGCAACTGCAAAAAAATCCATGTGGTTAAAATCCCCCAAAACTTGAGATTCCATGGTATCTCACCTCAGGTTTAACATCTGCATGTCTCATAAAAGGCGGAATATTCATTCAGTGGGAGGCGACGTTCCCGTCGACAGCGAGGCGCCTGTGGTGACTTCGTCAATTTTAGGATCCAATCTGCCGACTCAGTCTTCCGGAGGTGCTCATAGGGGTAGGGTGTGCGTGTGTGCGTTCATAGAGTTGAGTGTATGCGCGTGTGTGTGAGCGTCTGCGTGTGTTTCTAAAAAAAGATAACCTAGTTAGACAATTAGACTATTTCACTAGTTTCAATTATACGTGGGCATGTTGTGGGCCGAGCCAAAAAGAGCCCGATGCTTAAAAATTAGACCCAAGCTTGGCCAGGTCAAAAAGCCTGAAAGCATGATGGAGTGGCCTCTTCGTAAAATCACCATCTACATTACCCAGGATTGGCCTGGTCCGGTTGTGGGGTCCAAATTTCAGGACAATTTTTTGGCCGAGGTGATATAGTTCCAATTAAGGATGACAATGAGTAGACTATAGACAGAGTAGAGCAATACCATGCCCTTACTCGTATAATTAGTCAGTATAATCTTACCCATACACGTCGGGTATCTGTACCCATCGGGTACCTGCCAGGTAGATCAAATAGTACACAAGCATGTATTGTCATACTCAATAACATCCTTGGTTACATATGTCATACACATGACAATGTTACATATGTCGATAACAAATTTGATAAAATGTCATACCTGCGTGCGCTACCTTAGATTATTGGTACCGTCCATGGGTATAAAATTGTGTCATACCCTGCTATGCGGGTACGATACCCGCGGGTACCCGGGAGGCTGTGACCATGGGTAAAATTATCATCCTTGGTTCCAATGGTTGATTTGTTTTTCACTCCTCGTCTTTTCCCGTCTCGCTCCGCAAAAAGGACATGTTTTCCCTGAGGCTCCTGAGCTACTTCTGCCAGTTAATTTTTGTTGCAGAATTTGGCAGTGTGTCGCATCGTCTAGGCCGTCCTTCAGAGGCCTGAACGAGGCCGTCCAACGCCATACCAGCGTTTCAGCGAAGCTGGGCTCTACCGCGCAGCCTTGAAGCACCGAAACCGGACAGGAACTTGGTCGAAACGCTGGTATCTTCTGCATGCAAGTCTCTGCAGCTCTGCAATGCCTTTGCCGTCCACATGGCCGGCCGAGAGCGACGGCGCGCGGCCGGGCTCCGGCGGGTAGCTCGCTAGTCGCTGCACCACGCTAGCTGCCGGAATAGGCAAAGAGGGCCAGGAGAAGGCCGTTGGTTGGTTTCGCAGTCGCCAAGCCCGAGGCGGTAGCCCACTGGCCTGGCGCCCCTCGTGGCTCCGTCCTCGGGCCTCGGTCCCAGCATGGAAACAACGGCTGGCTGCGCACACGGTACGGCCCCCACCGGCCGCCTCCGGCGAGAAGAAGAATTCCGGCCAGCACAGTGACGGCGACACCTTGGGTCGAGTGCGACAGAGCTGCGTGGGCGACGCACTGGCCCGTGCGCCCCGTGGCCGGAACCAGACCCAGCCATTGATCCGGTAGGGCACACAGGCTACCTCTAGCCTAGCATAGACCGCCGCTGTTGCCACAGCGGCCGCGCCACTGTTCGCCGGCGCCGTGGCAGGGTCCATCGGCCCATTCCCTTTCTTTTCTTTAGCCGAAACGGGATGGCAGACAGCGACAGCGACGCGCCCAGTACGTACGCCCCCGTTACGCTGTCGCTGGTCGCGCGTCCATTTGACCCATCACGCACTTGTACCGCCTGTACTACCTCCACAGTACGAGCCTTGTACTGCTCCACGTCATCGGCGCGTCGTGGGTGTACGAACGTACTACTCCTGTGTGACCGTCACGCGAAGAAAAGTCGTAATATGAACCCGGCCAGCGTGATGGTCAGGCCGTCAGGGTGGGATCTTTACGGTACCGGCGGTGAGAGCGACCACGAAAATTATTTGTTTTGATCTATTTATTAGTTGAGTCGCGGATATTAAAATGAGTCTTACTGTTGCACCTGTTTTTTTTTGGCGTCAGGCTGTCCGACGCAATTTTTTTTCTAGTACACAAATTTCTTTTACTAAAAAATAATACTCCATAACTTTCATAAATAAAGCGTAAAACACATATAATTTTAAAACGAGCCTCCAAACCCTAGCCCACTACTCGGCATCGTTACGAAGCTGGGTCAAGTTGGCGGTCACCGGCACCTACCATGGCCAGTTGGGCGTCATTGTGTCCATGGAGATCACTATCAAAGGAGGATGAGGAGGAGCTGCACACTGGTCCCACGACGAGGACAAGGCCGGTGCGGTTGAGGAGCAAGCATGCCTCCTCCTCGATGTCAACATGTGCGCACTGGCATACCATGGCTCCGGCTGCTTGGGATCAAGATAGCGAGCCTCGTCGCCTCCTCTCCGTCGTGATTGTTCGGCTGGGCGAGGAGCTAGTCTAGCGTGCCTTCCGCCTTGGCCTTCTCAGTCATGTAGGCGAGGTAGCCTAGGTAGTTGTCGGTGTTATCCCAGGGTACGTCGCGTAGAAGAGCTCCCTCTTGGGCTCCGGTGGATCCTCTGCGGCCTCCATATTCACGTCCGTCGCCGATGGAGGGCCGGAACAAAGTGTTCGTCGCCAAGGAAGCCCGAGCGGTGCCTCGAGCCGAACTCGATGAGGCAGAAGTTGCCCCACATGTGTGAGTTGGCGTCGTATGCGAGATCATCCAGGAGGTTCGGAGGAAGAAGGGACCGCGGACGCTCGATCTGTCAGCATCGCTCCTGGCCTTGCCGTCGCACCGGTGGCATGGGTACCATCCAGTGTCTAAGGAGCCAGCCCTCGGGGCAATTGGACATCGTCCCGGCTCGCACATGGGTTCCTGCTCTCGTAGAGTGCCCGCGCCACACATACAAGGACATACACGCAGTTGCGTGGCTTCCTCATCTTTGCCGATGATGACCCGGACTCGTCATCGTGTCTCTTCTTCTTCGTCCGTGGAAACGACTTTTTGCCCATAGTGTCTCCTCGAACGTGCTAGGCAACATGAAAGGCTAGATTTGGCAATGCAGGGCAAGGTATTGGACGCTAGCAAGGGGGGTTGCCGGTGCCGTTAGAGAGGACAAGGTAGCGGTGACCTTTAATTGCGATGCGGGATTCAAAGCGCATGTCCTTGATAATCGCGTTGAAGCCCATCCGCCGCCATCCAGTCCTGCCACGACCGCTATGGGCGGTGATGGTGCTTCCGCATTCATGGAAGCGGTGCACGCCGCTCACCCACCGCGAGACAGACCATCAACGCCGATGTATTTACGCCCCAAATTTAAACTGAGAATACACGAACAAACCGATCACTTTGCGCCGAGCAGCTGACCTAGGATTTTACCAAGTATATTCTAACCAAAACAAACACCCGGAATCGTTTGCGTCTGGTCGATGAAAACGCGTAATGAACCTAGTGAGCGACCGTACTCACTCGTGATGCTCAGGTCAGTGCATCCATCCTTACTGTACCGGCGGTGAGAGCGACGGGGCGATGGGCGTGCAGGTGCAGAGTGCGCTCCCATGATGCAGCCCAAGGTGCGGCGCTCCGCTCCGCACGCGGCGGCAGAAGGAAGCGCACGCCGCCAATCAGGAGCCGAAACGTCTACGGGCCCTGCTGGGCAGCACAGCGCAATTATCCACCCCTGACGCCTCGCCCCCGCCCGTTTTTTTACTTATCTTATCTTTTTTTTTGAACAATTTAATTATCTTATCTTTATGTCGGTTTAGCGCCCCCACTAATCCTCGCGTCCGAGGCGCGCCCGGCCCGAATCCCGCGCGGGCCCACGCCGTCATTCATTGCTTCGATATCCCAACCCTCCCATGTCCGTACGCACCACGCCCACTAACTCGCCCTTACCGGGTCCGGTCAGCCCTTACCGGGTCGATCCGCGACTCAGACCCGGCCCGCGTCGCGCGCCCGGGACCTGACACGGGCGCCCCTGCACTAGTTAACCGCAAGCGGCCGTCATCTTTCTCCTCCTCCCTCAGAAAAGCCGTGCGAGAGGGGTCTGTTCCTGGCGGAGGCGACAGCAGCAGCAGCAGCACTACCGAGCGATTGCCGGGCGACGGCCTAGGGTTTCGCCGCCGCCGCCTCCTCCTCCGCCGCCGGGCGTGAACCAGGTACCGGCCCCGCTCTCCAGATCCGTTCCTCTCCCCGTCCCGCGCGCCTCTGCTTCGCCGCGGCGTTCCCGCCGGTTGCGGAAATTGCGCGGCCGCGTGCGCCGTCGCCCGCGGAATTCCAGTGTAGCTCGCCGGGGTCTGTCGCCGGATTCTGGCGGATCTATTTTCGTCGCGCGCTGATTCCTGCGCCGATATTTTCCCGCTTTTCCTCGCGTTCTCGCGCGATCGTCCTCCGCGTGTTTTTTTTTTGGTTTATGCTCCGTCGCGGCATGCGAGCATGTGGAAACCCTTCCACCCCTCTCAACTTCCGACCGCACGCATTTGCCCGGAAATTCTTTCTGAGCGCAGTTCCCATGCCATCTCCCGTTCCGCTCGCTGCGTACGCTAGTAGCGCTACATTCTTGTCTGACGATTCCAGTCTATTTTCTGGCACAAATATTCCGTCTCCTCTGTTTATTGCCCCGAAGCTTAATGCTGTAGCTTCGTAGGTAGCGTGGTTAATCGGGTTTGGAGTATCGATTTTGCTCTTGCTTCCCCGTCATTAAGCAATATCTAACCGCGTGCCCCCTTTAAATCCGTCGCCATCAAGTCGGATGAAATTGCAGCCTCGTATATTATCTGCTCTAGGCTTCAGGAGTTCGGGTTGAGTCAGCTGCTCCGAATGGGATGCTGTATCTTCGTTAGAAAGCGCGAAAATATATCTGGACGAATCTGTTGTCGGTGGTGCTCTGATAAGTTATTAGTGGGAACTCTGGTGTTTACTGAACCTTTCGTAATATTTGATTTGATGCCACCCCCACCCCGAAGGACCAATCAGCTGTGCGTTGCCACATGTATGATCTAAATGGTCCTAGGACTTCAATTGCTAATTATGTGTTCTAGTGGCGGTGTACAGTTTCGAGCGCTACACGATTTCTCATATATTGCGCGTGCTAATGTTCCTTCGAATTTTGTGGTGCTGCTGTATTAATATTCAAAGGATATAGAGTCTGCTGAATTTTCTCAGCTAGTCAGATGGTATTCTGGTGTACTTGTATACTCTTGGTTTGTTCTGCTCTCAGCTAGCTAGCGGTGCTACATTCTTGTCTGGCGATTCCAGTCCAGTTTCAGGCACAAATATGTTTTCTGCTCTGTCTATTGCTCTGAAGCTTCGTAGGTAGCGTGGTTTCTAAGGTTTTGAACATAGATATTTCTGTTGTTTTTCTGTTATTAAGCAATATCTAATTGTGTACCCTCTCTCCTTCAAATGTGTCATCAACTAGGATGAAATTGCTGCCTCAGTGAATACTTTTATGGTTTAGATTTCAGGTTAAGTTGTACCTTCGTTAGAAGTGCGAAAATGTATGATCTCCTACGGTTTATCTGGACAAATCTGCTGTTGGTGGTGCTCCGATAAGTTACTAGTGGGAACAATATGATGTTCATTGTACTATTTGTAGTATTTTATTTGATGCTACCCCTATCCCAAAGGCCCAAACAGCTACGATTGAACACATATATGATCTAAATACAACGACACTAGTGAAATGATCCTAAAAGATTTCCAAGCCTTATGCTTATGGTCCTAGGACTTCCATTATTATGTGATTATTTGTTCAATACTAGTATGTAAATATGCAACACAACAGAACAAAAGAACAAAACCAACCTACAAAAGAACAAAACCAGCAGCAGCAATCGGTGGTGGAGCAGACCAGCAGCCGCGGCAACCAGGAGAGGAGCCTCAGAGCAGCAGCAGCAGCAGCCAGTGGAGGAGGACCCACAAGCAACGGCGGTGTCATGGGGCATAGACTTGAGGAGGTGCTGGCTGGCAGGCTCGTGGCGGTGGCAGCAGCCAAGGGAGAGCACTGGGTCAGCGGGTGTCAGGATTTGTTTTGGATTTCACTGGGGAAATTGGCAGCTCGATCTTGGTTTCCAGAACTGGGCAGGCAAATTGAAAAAAATATGACATGTGTGACTCATCCAATGAGTCGAGTTGCCTGGCTGGACACAATCTGCATAGCTTCTATGTCAGCCAGCTACAGCAAGGATACCATTCCTACCCCTCACCGCAACGGATCACATTTTAAACTCGTTTATATTTACATTGTGATTGCTAATTTACTGTTTGAGGGCCTGTTTGATTTATAGGAATGTTGGAGGAAAGCCATAGGAATAGGAAATTTTTCTTTGGTGACACTATTCATCCATTTGACTCAAAGGAATGGGGTATAGGAAAAGTGTAGGAATTTTTCCTTTGGCTTAGGTTTCATAGGGAAATCAAAGGAATTGCACAATCCACTCAAACCTCTTTTTTACATTCCTATGTGCAAAGAACAAGACAAAGGTCATAAGTTGCATGATAATGACCTAATCTTATCTTTACATTTATTTTAATCATGATATAATTTTGGTTTTAAGGATTCCTGTGTTTTTCCTATTCCTGCGAATCAACCACCCAATTTCTATGGGATTACACATACATTCATATCCTATTCCTGCATTTTTCCTATTCCTACGTTTGTGAAATCCTGCGAATCAAACATGCCCTGATTCTTTTACACTGATGGAGTGATGGGTAATGTCTTTTCTATGTTGTGCCAACTTACTCCTTATTTTTGTGGATATAGCATTCTCTGGTTCCTGTTTATACTCCTGTATTTGCATCTTGTGCTTTCTTAACCCTACATTGGAATAATCTAATCAGTTGACACTTCTCAATTTCTTAATAGCTTATCTTATCTGTTACATTATATCAGATGATTTTCCTTATCATCTGCAAGCATTGCTGTCATTTTTTCAGAAAGTTGTTACTGTTCTCTTTGCGGATGGTTGTAATACGATACACATCCTCTTGCGCATTACCCTGCACCCATTTTTCTTATTTCTTAATAAAATGTTAGTTGATTATATTGTCTTGTTTGACAAGCTGTTATTGTACGAGGTATAAGTATATCTAATAAGATTAAAACATGTGCAAATTGCAGATATTGTCCATGTTTAGATTATGCAATGCTCTATATGCACTGCCTTTTGAATCCTGTATTGAGAATCACACCCATTTCTTTTTCTTTTTCTTGTCATGTTTATTCTTGATTCTGATATTCTCTTTTTCTGCAAGAAGGTATAGTTCGTATGTGTCTTGATAGTGTATATTCTTGTCTTGGCAGCAACCATCATGGTTAGGAAGAAAAGAACTGGTCCTGGCAGCCCTGGAGAGAGTCCTGGGGAGCCTTCCGGAGCTGCTGGGCAGGGACCTTCACAGGGAGCTGACAGAGGGCCTCAACAGCATGGTGGAGGACGTGGTTTGGCACCTCAACAGGGTAGCCGTGGTGGTGGGCAACACCAGGGCCGTGGTGGACATTACCAGGGCCATGGAGGGCCAGCTCCACACCATCCAGGTGGTGGCCCACCTGAATATCAACAGCGTGACTTTCAGGGGCGTGGACATGCAGGTGGTGGTCCACCTGAATATCAACCGCGTGGTTATCAAGGGCGTGGTCATCCAGGTGGTGGTCCACCTGAATATCAACCGCGTGACCATCAGGGACGTGGTGGTCCACGACCCAGAGGTGGTGGAGCCCCACCGCCATACCAGGGTGGGCATAGGGGAGGTAGTAGTGGACGCAATGTTCCTCCAGGTCCACCAAGAACAGTTCCCGAGCTGCACCAAGCCCCATATGTCCAACATCAAGCCCCGATGGTTTCATCATCCGCATCGGGAGCTGGCTCATCGT
Organism: Lolium rigidum; assembly: GCF_022539505.1. NCBI lineage: Eukaryota > Viridiplantae > Streptophyta > Magnoliopsida > Poales > Poaceae > Lolium > Lolium rigidum. The sequence goes on from NC_061508.1 coordinate 262,105,814, forward strand.
CTCAGCCTGTGGCAGAGGTGAGCAGTGGACAAGTCCAGCAACAATTCCAGAAACTTGCCATCATTGATCAAGGTTCGACCAGCCAAGCCAGTCAAATGGCACCGGCGTCAAGCAAATCAGTTAGATTCCCATTGCGCCCTGGAAAGGGTACCTATGGGGATAGGTGTGTTGTGAAGGCAAACCATTTTTTTGCCGAGCTGCCTGATAAAGACCTTCACCAATACGATGTATGCCCTTGACATGATGTTTTGTTTACTCACTGCAGTTCCTATTTTGTCATTTCTGATCATTGATCTTGTTTCATCAGGTGTCCATAACACCAGAGGTTACATCGCGTGGTGTCAATCGTGCTGTGATGGCAGAACTTGTTAAGATGTATAGGTATTCTCAGTTGGATGGACGTCTACCTGCCTATGATGGAAGGAAGAGCCTTTATACGGCTGGACCATTGCCTTTTCCATCACGAACATTTGAAATAACTCTGCAAGACGAAGAAGAAAGCCTTGGTGGTGGACAAGTTGCGCCAAGGTATACTGCTACTATTATATTTCTACTTAATGTGTTAATAGTTTCTGTGCTTATCTCCACCTTTTCTTTCAAGGCGTGAGAGACAATTCAGGGTGGTGATCAAATTTGCTGCTCGCGCTGATCTCCACCATTTGGCTATGTTTCTAGCCGGGCGGCAACCAGATGCACCTCAAGAAGCTCTTCAGGTGCTTGACATTGTGCTACGTGAGCTGCCTACTGCCAGGTATCTCTTAGGCCTCCTAGCTTAACCATGCCTTGTTTTATTGTTTTTCCTGTGGCATGGGTTATAATTTATGTGTTTTTCTTCTCTAGGTACTCTCCAGTTGGCCGATCATTTTATTCTCCTAACTTAGGGAGACGTCAGAAACTTGGTGATGGTTTGGAAAGTTGGCGAGGATTTTACCAAAGTATAAGACCTACGCAGATGGGGCTTTCACTGAATATTGGTTAGATGCGACCCCTCTTTTGTTTTTCTTTATCTATCTCGTGTCATCGTTCATTTGTTGTCTTGTTAGTTGTGATTAATGTGGGTGGTGGGTGGCCTGAATGCTCTGTAGTAATACATAATATTCCACTTTACAGAGCATCTTAGTGGAAGTCATGGATTGCCCATTGGTCTTGCCTGACATAAGGATTTACATGCTGTTTATTTTTGCAGATATGTCTTCTACTGCATTTATTGAGCCTCTCCCTGTGATTGAGTTTGTTGCTCAGCTTCTGTGCAGAGACATCTCAGTTAGACCCCTATCTGATTCAGATCGTGTGAAGGTTTGATTCGTTACAGGTCTTACTGTTGTTCACAGACTGGTTTTGGGCAGAGTTACTATAACTATTTACCCTCCTGCAGATAAAAAAAGCCCTACGAGGTATAAAGGTTGAAGTTACGCATCGAGGAAACATGCGTAGGAAATACCGTATATCTGGACTTACTTCACAAACTACACGGGAGTTATCGTATGTGCTTCTTTCCCTTGCTTTACACACGGAAGTCTCTTATGTTCTTGCAGATTCGTGGGTGATTGATTTCCTGTTTGTTTTCTGTCGTAGGTTCCCTGTTGACGATCGTGGTACTGTAAAGACTGTGGTGCAATACTTCCTGGAGACATATGGTTTTAATATTCAGCACACAACTCTACCTTGCTTGCAAGTGGGCAATCAGCAAAGGCCGAATTATCTTCCTATGGAGGTTATCATCTTTCCCTTAAATCTATTTTAAACATTATATATTTATTGGTTCATGTGTATCCTCGATGCTATATCCAACTTCAGCATCTTGTCATGAGTTCAATTAGTTTATCACTTTGAAATATCAGGTTTGTAAGATTGTTGAAGGTCAACGTTACTCCAAAAGACTGAATGAGAAACAGATAACTGCGCTACTGAAAGTGACTTGCCAGCGCCCTCAAGAGCGTGAGAAGGACATCTTGCAGGTGAATGTTCATTATATAATTCTGGCGCAAGTTATTATAGCCATGTTGTTGCGAAATTGCCTACTGACATACTGCACCTGCATGTGATTTTGTTCCTATTTTGTGCTTTCTTTAGTCTTCTCTGTTGGCAAAGTTCTTCCACTTTGATGTTTTTAATTCGCCCTATTTCAATTAAAGCATCTGTAAAATGGTAATGACTTTTTAAGATGTTAGCTGCTTAATGAGGTTTTTGTTAAGTTCAAAACCATAATTCAGGGGATACTACTATCTTGTGTTTGTATCGACTATTACACACTATCAGCAATTCACTGTTATATGTCTGCACCAGCTTAGTACATTTAAGTGTGGATTTTTAAATCTTTTCTGCTTTCCTATTTTACCAGACGGTGCATCACAATGCATACTATGAAGATCCTTATGCACAGGAGTTTGGCATAAAAATTGATGAGCGACTCGCATCAGTTGAAGCTCGTGTTCTGCCTCCTCCAAGGGTATGTCTTTCTGGTTGCGATTACACAACAGTTGATTTTCCATATTGGGCATATGTTCTGCATAGCAACAACAACAAACAACAACAACCAAGCTTTCAGTCCCAAACAAGTTGGGGTAGGCTAGAGTTGAAACCCATAAGGTCTCGAAGCCAAGTCATGGTTCCGGAACGTGGATAGCTAACTTCCACGCACCCCTGTCCATGTTCTGCATAGCAACTGACTGCAATTTTTTTTTGCATTAACTTAAGTACCATGACAGTGGCACAGAGAAACAGTTGATTTTCCATATTGGGCATATGTTCTGCATAGCAACTGACTGCAATTTTTTTTGCATTAGCTTAAGTACCATGACAGTGGCAGAGAGAAGGATGTCTTGCCCAGGATCGGCCAATGGAACATGATGAATAAGGTACACCTTGGTAAAATGTCCTGGGAATACAAAATATTTCCATTCTTCCTGTGAAGGCCTTCAGTTGCCTGTTTTCGTACACGAAGCTGAAGAATTGTATTATACTAGTATGATAAATATATAAAAAAAACTGTTTTAGTAACTAACAAAAGGTAAACTAACCAGTCAACTAGGAAACAGTTACCACCAGAGTTGAATATAATTTATGCTTGTTTTCTGTTCATTGCATTAGCAATACAATAGAAGGATTGCCTTTTTCTTTGCACCGTGCAACTTTGTTAAATACATCCTTGGAAATTTTATTGCTGCTATGTACATGCTATTCTTATGCTCATTCCTTCTATCGCATTTCCAGAGGACTGTCTAGTTTCATATGGGAGCATTTTTAAGAGTCTGCGCATTTACCCCAAAGCTATATTATTTGAGTTGATGTCCCTCTGCTGTTAGCTTTCTTGAAGCTGGAAGTGCATATTTTTTTACTTGTTGCGGCCTTTAGTTTTGCTCTATGTTCCACCTTTTGTGATGTTGTATTTTACATAGTTCTCATGCGTGTTCATTTTGGTGGGTAGAAAATGGTGAATGGTGGTAGAGTCCACCACTGGGCATGTATTAACTTCTCTCGGAATGTGCAAGATAATGCTGCCAGGAATTTCTGTCATGAGCTTGCTTTAATGTGCCAAGTATCTGGAATGGTATGGTTCAGTCATCCAACTAGTTTCTCATAATATATCTGTATCACTTTGGTTATATTGTACTCTGGTCTTCATATTCTCACTTTGTCTTAGGACTTTGCACCTGAACCTGTGCTGCCCTCACTTACTGCGAGACCTGAACATGTAGAAAGAGCTCTGAAGGCTCGTTATCAAGATGCCACCAACATACTTAAACCCCAGGGCAGAGAACTTGAGCTGCTAATTGTAATACTGCCTGACAATAATGGTTCACTTTATGGTATGATCTCTTCCAAAGAACATTTGAAGATTGCCAAGAGGATACTTTTGCTTATCATTACTTTCCATCCCAGGGGATCTCAAAAGGATTTGCGAGACTGATCTTGGATTGGTATCTCAGTGTTGCCTGACTAAACATGTTTTTAAGATGAGCAAGCAGTATCTTGCAAATGTAGCTCTTAAAATAAATGTCAAGGTATTCACTGAGCTTCATCAATTGCATCTTTATTATAGACCTCAATTGTTATAAGTTTCCCTACTCTTCAGGTGGGTGGAAGGAATACTGTACTTGTGGATGCCTTATCTAGGAGGATTCCCCTTGTTAGTGACAGACCAACCATAATATTTGGTGCTGATGTTACACATCCTCATCCTGGAGAAGATTCCAGTCCTTCTATTGCAGCTGTAAGTAACTTACCACTATGAAGATACTACCTCTGTACTGAATTATAAGACATTTTAGCACACTGCTGTAGTAATCTAAAAACGTCTTATAATTAGGTTTGGAGGGAGTACTAAGATGAAATGGTCCCTCTGTTTTGCTAGGTGTAATGGAAATTCTACATTTTTGCTAATGGTGACAATATTCATTCCTTTAGGTGGTTGCTTCTCAAGACTGGCCTGAGGTCACTAAGTATGCGGGATTAGTGAGTGCCCAAGCACATAGGCAAGAGTTGATACAAGATCTTTTCAAAGTATGGCAAGATCCCAACCGAGGAACGGTTACTGGCGGCATGATCAAGTACAATCTTACTAATCTGATGAGAAATATTAACTCCTATATTTGGATGCAGCTAAAGGAATAAATTCTGTTCAATTTGCAGGGAGCTTCTCATTTCTTTCAAGAGGGCAACTGGACAGAAACCCCAGAGAATCATATTTTACAGGTTCTTATTCTTTCTTGGGCATTTATGTTAACCATGATTGCCTGGTACTCCGTATTAAACAATTAATATTTTCAGGGATGGGGTCAGTGAGGGACAATTCTATCAAGTTCTTTTGTATGAACTTGACGCAATCAGAAAGGTACTATAACTTTGGCTACACTTCTTATAAAGTAACTCTGACAAGCCACAGTTGAGTATTCTGCAAATTCTCAAACTGCCATTTCTGAACTACCTTTGTAGGCCTGTGCGTCCTTGGAGCCAAATTATCAGCCTCCCGTTACTTTTGTGGTTGTCCAGAAGCGTCACCACACAAGGCTTTTTGCTAATAACCACAATGATCAGCGTACTGTTGATAGAAGTGGGAACATACTGCCTGGTTAGTTGTCTGTGCATACAAGTTTTTATGCTCTTAGCTTGCTTCTAAATCTGACCACTGTGAAACGGACCTTTATGATACATCAATTTTTAGGCACAGTTGTTGATTCAAAGATTTGCCACCCGACCGAGTTCGATTTCTACTTGTGTAGCCATGCTGGCATTCAGGTTGGCTTTCCTTTATTTGCAATTCTTGATTTGGCTGAATGGGCGGATTGCTGATTTATGTCTTGATTCTTTTTCAGGGAACAAGCCGCCCTGCTCATTATCACGTACTATGGGACGAGAACAAATTTACCGCTGATGAGTTGCAAACGCTCACAAATAACTTGTGCTACACGTAAGTTCCTGTTTACATAGGTTCCTTTTTGTAAAAAATGTACCGTGTAACATAACTGACCAATCAATCAAACATGATTTCTTCAGGTATGCTAGGTGCACCCGCTCTGTATCAATTGGTAAGTCTCAAATGGGAACAACATTTCCTATTTGTCACGCTATATTTAATGAGGGGTCACACTTGTTAAGTTCTGAAATTACATACTGACCGTTTGGGTTGCTTGCAGTGCCTCCTGCATATTATGCACATTTGGCGGCCTTCCGAGCTCGATTTTACATGGAGCCGGATACCTCTGACAGTGGTTCTATGGCAAGTGGTGCCCGTGGCCCTCAGCAGGGTGGACGCAGTACCAGAGCATTTGGGAATGTTGCTGTCAGGCCTCTGCCTGCTCTCAAAGAAAACGTGAAGCGTGTCATGTTTTACTGTTAATGTCGTGGTAGTTCCAGTGAGGAGTTGTGTAAGGGTATTAAGTATGTGAACTGTATTAGTGATGCTGTTTGCACTGTTATCCAAACCTAAAGACTGAGTTGGGTGTTCAAGTATTTGTACGCATTGGTGGCGATTAAAACACCGGTATGGGCTTTTATTGGTGTGTCGTGTGTGAACACTGTGGAACACTCTTTCAGTTGAGGAACCTATGTTGTGAAATCACCTGGTATTGTGGAAAAGAGTTACCGTCTACTTTGCAATCTGAGATCATGTAGATCTTGTGCTATTATGATAGCTATCTGTCCCTCTTCTTGTGTTGCAGTGCGTTGAAATCTTCTACTCATGCTTGTTTTTCTTTTCATTTCAGTTTTTGCTCTGAAATGTGAAACTTTGGTTGCGAGCGAGCAGCACTAAGGTTGCTGGCTTGCTGCTTAATGCTCTTCACCTTCTGTTTCAGAATCGAGGCAAGCCCTCCTAGATTGAGCTTCTGTTTCGGGAGTCGTTGTCGTTACAAAACATTACGTAGAATTGAGCAAGTTCTTCATTTCACCATTTGCATCGCAGAAACTGTGCAATCAACGTAATCCCGTTATAGTGGTGCGTTCGTCGGTGATACCAACTCTGCATTTGGAACTCTGGCTACCTGCACGGGCCAGGACAATGTCGCCTTGCGCACTTAGCTTCTCGCCGTCGGAAGTGACTTCACGCAACTTTATTTGCCTCCCTGTAACGCTGTGCCACGTCAGTATAGTGTAACAAGTGAAGACTGTCTAAAAACTGCAGTAGCACTGTGATTACCTTTTCGTGGTGTCCTCTGGACACTCAGGCCTACAGCTTCAGGGCTGAGATAGTCCCGTTCCTGTCCTGTTTCGAGTCTAGGAGAATTCCGAACGCTCGAAACAGAGGCCGAGTATCTCTTCATTTTTAAGCACTCGAAATTCGTATTTCATAGCTTCAAAAAAAAATCTAAAATAGTAATTGAAGTACACTAGTATAAACCTGTAAAATCTCAATACAGACCATTTTATATTCTAAACTACACAAGAAATAACAAATCTGATAAATTTTACGATATTAATTTTTTCATTTCTGTGTAGCCTAGAATACTAACTGTCCATACTGAGATTTTACAGGTTTGTAGTGTACATCATTTGCTACCTCTACAATTTGTTTTTAGATTTTTATTTCTTAAAATTTGAAATAAAATGTTGAAATATTTAAAAATAAAAAGCTATTGGTAGCTTATCAATGGTGGTTAGAGTCTTTGTGGTGACGAGAAATTGGCTTGGTGATTCGTGACTTGGAGCAGCGGCATGCAAGCGGGGACGAGTGCACATGAGAAGTTCAAAGTCTTACCTTTCATGGTAAAAATACATGGTCTGATCTTAATTGGTTGTGTCCGGCAAAGATCTTGTTGAAAGCATTATTTTGAGAGCGAGAACTTTCTTCAGGATCAAAACCCAAGATTTATGATCGGGCTATGACGGTGCTTGTCCACTATTTCCTTCTTAGAGGCAAGGAATAGATCAATGTAGCGAGCATAGTTGTAAGAATCATGATTCTACTATGGGATCTCCAACTTTATGACAAAATGAGTGGAACGATTCTAAGATTTTACTAAGTAGAATCTAAGATTTGACGATTCTGAAAGTTGAAATCCTACGGTTTGCGATTTTATCATAGAGGCTATGATCCGATTTAGAATCATGATTTTGGCAACTTTGGTAGCGAGACCTTTTTTTGTAATTGTTCTTTCTTTTTTACTTGTGTGCATCTGTAATGTTGATCGAGCAATATGTTGTTGCAGAGGTTGAGTGTAATTGGTATCTCTTCCATATTAATACATGCTCTTTGTCGAAAAAGTTGCATATAAACTAATTATGAAAATACATATAAAAATGAAATGTTAAAAAATCCCAAAATAAAATTTTGCTTATACATCTGCACATTCTATGTTTGCACACAAACTTTTGGTGAAAAAGAACGCTTAGCTGTTCTCGGCTAGCAGAGGAAGAGGCACGGTCGATAGATCGATCAATTCCGTGTATGCATGGCTGCCTCGCTCGCTCCATCGCTCGGTAGGCCTGCTAGCTTCCGCTGCAATCTTTTGGGTCGTGTCACGCTTCGCTGCTGGGCTGGGTCACTCGAGTTTTACCGGGTGCGGGTGTCCATCTACAGAAATTGGGGGTGTCACACCTTGTATATCCTATACGAGTATAAGGTATTACGAAAATTTACCCGGTGTCATTGGCTACCTGCTGGCACAACGTGGGTCTGCCCCTTATGCATTCTTCTTTAGACGTCCAACTTGAAACCGAGCCTATATCCAGGGCCGGTCCATAGATTTCGAAGGCTCTAGGGTGAAACGATATCAAGGGTCCCTTATTCACAATAGTGAAATTATCGTAGGGCAGGGGGCCATTACCCCCTACTCTAGATTTTTTAAAAGATATTTATTTATGCTAAATTTGTACATATTATTTAAAGGTTAAGCATGATTGGTGGTCTGTTAACAATCTCCATCACACACGTAAGACTTAAAAAAATATTAGTATTGGGCAAGAGAAATACTAAAGTAATGCAATAACAAACTAAATAATATTTACATTTGAAAGATCCATGGTCTTCAAAATCTTGAAGAAGACGTTTGAAAATATTTATTTCTATTGAACGAGCAAACTATGTCATGATTCTTACTTCTACCAATAGCTCGTGTTGAAGCTCGTGTTCTGCCTCCTCCAAGGGTACGTCTTTCCGGTTGCGATTACACAACAGTTGAATTTTCATATTGGGCATATGTTCTGCATAGCAACTGACTGCAATTTTTTTTTGCATTAACTTAAGTACCATGACAGTGGCATAGAGAAACAGTTGATTTTCCATATTGGAGTTGTCTATGTGATCATTAGTCATTAGACAATGTAATTAGTGTTGCAGTTATCTTGACATGGATATTTTTTATTTGGCTAAGACTTGAAACAATGAAACACGAAGTCACCCTTTGTTTGATCTATTTCAGTTCGTATGACAATGTGAAATGTGGGTGCAATGTTTAGTTTAGTAGGAAAAATTGAACAACGAGTAGAAGAAAAGACCATGCCCAAGTAATACCTAGCCAGACCCAATGATAAAAGAAGTTTGGGCTAAAAACAAACGTGCACCCAAAGAACACTTCTTTTAGCTCTTGTCGACATCTATCGCTGCCGTTGCCGCGCTTCGTCGCCGGAGAAGAAGAGGGATAGGAGGATGCATGGGAGGATGCAACGGTCAGAACGGTCGCAGGGGATGGCTCTGGTGTGGGGATGAGATGGCTCTGTCTTGTACCAGCTAGGATTTCTAGATCCCACACCGTAAGGTGGATAAGATATTGGTCTCGCGTTGTGAGGTGGGCAAGAGGTGGGTCTCGCGCTCGGTGGAGCTCCCGTGGGTCCTGTGTTGATGCGGATAAGTTATGGGTCCCATCATGCTCACATAATTCCAACCGCTAACCTGTCTTCTGCAGTTAAGCCCTATCGTCACACAGAAGCGATTTGTGCCACGAGAATCGTCGCACGAGAGCTATTTAACCAAAATGACGCTTTTAGACAATTCGCCTCTATGCCGCCGCACAAGAGCTATTTACCCCAAGGAGAGTATGAGTTGTGGAAGACAAACACTTCTCTTCCGTGGATAGGTATTTAGGTTCCAGCACCGACACCACACTAGTTGCTGACATGAGAGTAGGTGTTATTAGTGGGGAGCTGCCCCTCTGGGCATAAACCTGACCGCGTGTAGCGTTGTAAATTAATAGCCAACATTAACATAGTGAGCTCTCCGCGAACGCTGTGACCGCGCGATCAAACTCATCTAGGGCGTGATTTATTGCTCGCATGGAAATTTCGTGTTTCTGTCCATTACATGCAAATGGACCAACTGCTACCGTATGAGTGGAAACAAGCCTTGGGCCAACTTTGATACTTTGTTTGGATGCCGAAAATTTTACTTGGACTCTAGTGGAGAAACGAGAAGCACTTTGTTTGGTTGCCCACAGGTTGAGGAGGATTGTGGTTAACTAAACTAGTTCAATTAGAATCACCTCTAAACTGGCTAACCATTATTGATCGATCGTGACAAGGTCTACATGAAAAAGATGCGCCTCGAATTGTGATTTCATTCCCATCGTCGGTTCGTTGTTTCGTCGAGTGTTTCAAAATAGGGTTTCTGTGTTCTATTTTGAGCCATTTGTGAACGAGCTTAGTTATTTTTTCGCACACTGTCGACCATTTCAAAATTCATTCGAGGAGTAACTTCACCTGACCATTTCACACTACTTTCGTGTTCAAAGTTTTCAGTTTCGACTCAAAGTTTTCAGTTTCGACATTCGTAAACGAGTAAGCCGAAAACTTTGAAACGAAAGTCGTATGCCACAGTGCCTCGTCGAAGGAATTTTGAAACGTGTGAATTGTTGCAACGAATTTTACTAAATTCGGCCTAAAAAAAAGCTTCAAACGGGACACAAAATTGCCACTCTAATACTCCACGAAACAAAAAACCGTTCATGTGAATTTATTCATAACATCAATACGCATCTTTTTCGTGTTCATCATATTTCAAACCGACTCACCGTTTTGTAGATAGAGGAGGATTAAAATGATGCAGATTAGCTCGCACACCTCCAGCCACGAAGGGCCAACCTTTGCGCTCGCCCCAGCCTGGCCCCGAAAAAAAATCGAGCGTTGCTCTTAAGGCCAACTTGTTTTTTTTTATTTGTTTGTTTAGGTTGCTCACCACATACACCATGTGGTAAGAGCATCCCCACTCGTTGGCGCTCCCCACGCCCAAATCCGGACGAAACTACCGCCGGATTGGACGAAATTAAGTCGTGGGGAGTACCATATTTCCAGTCGTCCACCCGGAGTTCGGCGGATAGAGTTTAAATTCAAACAAATCGCCGTCCCGCGCTACAAGTACGGGCAGTTGATCGGCAAAAGGAGCAAAAGGATCAGCCACGGATCGGCGATCGGAGGGAAATTACACGGAGACAGGCTCGTCGGCAGTCCCGGCCGGCACGGCGGTGTCCGACGGACCGGTTTCCTCACACGCCGTGGCCGAAGCGGCTGCGGCGGGCGACGATGAAGCGGCGGCGGCGGTGGACGTCGAAGCAGCCGCGGTGCCGACGAGGTAGATGGTGAGGTAGACGAGGTAGGAGCCGGCGGAGACGACGTAGTGGCTCGGAGGATGTCGTTGCGGTGGCCACCGGTACCAATTCCTCGTCTCCTCGTCCATCGGTTCCATGTCGCCGCCGCCCATGAGGAACGCCAAGTCCGTGTTCCTCTTCTTCGCCGCCACCGTCGTCTTCGCCAGGGCGATCCGGGCGCCTTGGTTGGCGAGCATCTCCCGCCACCTGCCGTCGAACTTGTCGTTCCTCCCGTCGGCGTGCGATCTCAAGTCGGCCCGAGCACTTGTCGATCGACGCCCGCATCCCGTCGGCGGGATTGTCCGTCCGTTTGAGCTCTTTCGCTTCTTCTCGGCCGAGCTCGGGCGCCCTTCCGCCGCGCAAGCCGGCGGAGCGTCGGGGTTGTACTGCTCGGTCTTGCTTTTCGAGAGGGATGTGCGAACTTCCTTCCACTTCTCGCACTTCTCGAGGCGGGCGTAGACGTTGAGGAACTTGAACCGCAGGCCGGTGTCGTCCGTGTACATGTCCAAAGCTCGGCGCAGCTGGGGAAAAAAGAGCACGGCGATACGGGTCAGCCTAACGACGATGTACCTCGGTGGTGTAGGGCCGGCGGATCATACCCTTTGCTCCAAGTCGTGGCCGCCGATCGGCCGTTTGTCGATCTCCTCCCGTACGCCGTGCCATTTGCTGCACGCCGTCCGCATGATCCCCCAATGGGTGGCCATTGCCTTGTCTCCCCGGTACACGTTCATGTTCGTCTTGTTGAAGTAGGGATCGACGAGCTTGCGTTCCTCGTACGCCTGCCTCACTCGAAACCAGTATGTGTCGAACGACTGATTGGCCCCGATTATGCCGTTCATGGACACGGTCATCCAAGCTTCGGCGAGGCACTCCTCTTCCTTCGGCGTCCATTTGATACGCGGTTCGGCAGGTGGCGAGTCCTTCTTCCTCTTCTTCTTCCCCTTCGACAGGTTGGCGGCGGCTTCGCTTGGCTCTTCTTCTTCCTCGCCTTCTTCTTCGACGGCTTGGCTTCCGTCGGCAACATCCTCCCGATGCTCGTTGCGCGCCGCCACGGACTGCCGTCGCCCTCGTCTCCTCTTGCGTGAAGAACCCCGGGCACGCGGCGGCGGCGGTCATGAAGAACCCCGGGCTCGCGGCGGCGGCGGCGGAGCCGGGAGGTGATCATCTCGTGGATCTCCTCTTCGTTCGGCGCCGCCATCGCACCGAACGCGAGCGGCCCTCGTCGCAGGGCCGGCGAGGTGCCCTCGAGCGGCCGCCGCCGCCGAGCGTCAGGCTCGGGCGGCGACGGTGTGGGCTTGGACGGTTGGACGTAGGCGCCCTCTTGGAACACGGCGGTCGGCGACGGCGAGTACAGCGAAGGCGAGAAGGAAGACGGGGAACTTGTTGTACCTTGCGTCGGCCATTGGCCGGGAACACGCCGCCGCTATAGGCCATGCCGATTAACCTCGAGTGCCTCGTCTTGGGCCGCCTCCGCCGACCTCTTGGCGGCGGCTCTTTTCACCCCTCTCCGCCCCGGCGCTTGTTTCCACGGTCGCGCCGTTTCTCGTCCGCCGCCCACTCGGCGTTCGACAGTGCCCGGCGGCTTCGTCTTCTTCTTCCGCATCTTCTCGCCGGCGCCTTCGGCGGCATTGTGGTGGACGAGAAGACGAGGAGGAGGAGCGGTGGTGGACGAGAAGACGCCGCCGGAACCGGAGCTCGGAAGACGAGGAGATTGGGGGATTTCGGGCGGGAGAGAATGGGGATATGCAAGCAAATTGGAGGGAATGGGGGAAATGCAAGCAAATTGGAGGGAAAATCACGAGATTTGGTTTTCCAGCCGCCGACTACGCGGGTCCACACGCCGTTTCGCGCGTTCGTTTCGTCCGGAGTCCCCGAGCGCGCCCCGGGGGCCGGGGTGGCGTGGGCTCGCCGGATGGATTAAGGGCCAAATCCGGACGAAAACGAGGAACCGGGGGCGCGACTGGGCCGAATTTCGCCGTCCGGATGGAAAAAACGTCGGTCGGGGGCCTCGTCGGGGGACGAGTGGAGATGCTCTAAGGCCAACTTGTTGGCTGCTTTAAAGTTCGGTGCAGAAAATCTTTAGCCCATGAATAACCAAACAGCCTATTTTCGTTTCTCCAGCGAAAAAGACCTTTGTGAGCAACTAATCACGCCGCTAGAGACTTCATTCAGACACTGGATCAAATCAAGGTACCCAGTCTAGCTGTAGCATGCAATAAGCGTCTTGTGTTACTTTCACTCCACTGATGATCGTAGCACTAGCTACCGTGACTCGTGCGCGAAGAAGCAGATGCAAATTAATACTGTAATCGTACGTGCAAAAACTTGTACAGGTATGCCTCAATGCATATGTTATCTGTATACAGGTTAACCTCATCGCCTCATTGTAAAAACTCCGAAGCAGGACTTGCTGTGCCCATCGTCCACATGGCACGCGCGCCCTATATAGGGTACCCATGATTGTGACTAGAAAGCTGTTGCTAGCCTCCAAGCGCACGCATCAAGAGGACGCGCGCGCATCAGCGTCACACATCGGATTCTTCCTCCGTGGCCCGGCTGGAAACGGTCGACGGTGATGCCTGCCCGTGACTGACCGTGGGCGATACTATGCGTGCGTCGCATGGGGGAAGGTTCTCCGGCGGACGGGCCAAACACGCCGCGACGCCGCTAACGACAGACCCCATCGCGTCCCAACCAATCTTAAGCCCTAAACAAATCGTCTGGTTTGCAGGTCGCAGCGTAGGTTAACCTTATTTTGGAGTACTGTGGGCCTGATGATGCAGTCGATCACTGTGTCGGTCGTAAGAAAGATAGTGAACTGTAACTGTCGTGTCCTCGGGAGGAGGAATTGATCAGAGAGATCAGAGGGTGAGAGAGAAAGATGGCAGAATTTCCCAGGTTACGGAGGTAAAGGTGATTGGTTTTTGCAACCAGGCATCCAGCTGCTCCTGCAGCACCGTACGTCCCACGATTGACTAGCACCGCTCGTGAAGATTCTCTGACCTTTGTTGGACAACTACCGGTAAGCAAAAATAATGAAGCACTCCAACAAAAAGAAACCCAGATAATTAGATCTTCAGAGTTCCGAGCTTAATTAAGATATCACGTACTTTTTTATTTTTTTGAAAGTAGCTTATCACGTCTACCACGCGATAATTAAGATATCACATACGATCACGTTCAGCCGTAGTGTTGTACCGCCCTTGCTCAATTATACTTCCAAAGTAATACTCCATGCCTTCACTAGTATAACAAGTTTCGGCAAACTAAGAGCATCTCCACCAACGTGTCTCATATAGTCGCTGGCAGGGTCATCGGCGCTGCTGTATGGGCAGTGCATCCTCTATTTTGGAGGCGCTGTTCCCATACCGGCGGCCCCCAAACCTTTGTTTTTTTTACAATATTTTGAAACAACATATCAATCACATTTTATTCATACTATATTCAATAATTTATACAATCACACAAATAGTACTTAAATTATTCATGCAATCAAATAAATAGTACTTAAATTATTCATACAATCAATCAAACAAATAGTACTTAAATTATTCATACTGTCGTGGTATCGTCACGGCATATGCCATAGGGTGGCTAATCGAAGGGGCTCCTGAGAGATCTCACGGCGGTATCCGGAAGCGGGTATGGGCACGAGCGACACGACGACGTACCCAGGTTCGAGGCCCTCCGGTGGAGGTAAAACCTCTACTCCTACTATGAGTGTATATGGTAATCACACGAGTACAATGGTGCTCCTAGAGCCGTGTCCGGCCGGCCCCGAGAGGCTAAGGGAGACGAAGGTCTCTCTCACAGTGCGGCGCCGTAGGTAGGTGAAAGCAATAAGTGATCGATCGTCCCTGCACGAGAGGGGTAGTGCGGCTTATATAGGCACCGGCACTTTACATATAAGACCCTATAGTCTACTAGCCGGCTTGGCCGGCTTCGGCTTCCGCTCCTTCCCGAGGCGGTGACGTCAGGAGCCGCTGAGGCGTCATGGCCTCGTCCCATCCGGCTGCTTGGTCGGCCGGTATGGAGAGGAAGTGTCCCCGTCGCCGTCGCCCACCGTAGCCCGTGACGGTGCGTCGTAAGCCATGATGGCTCTGTCCGGCGCGTGGCACTATTGCTCCACGGTGCCCCGCGCTTTACGGAAGATGAAGTCGGCGTGGACTTTGGGAACCCGGATCACCAACCCGGTTCCTTCCGAGTGCAAGACTCGCCAGCCTCGAGTCGGTCCGAGGTACGGACCCCCGGCCGGATATGGCTTGTAGAAGCCGGCCCGGCTACGGCATTGGCGGCCGTAGCCGGGCCGACTAGGACCTAGAGCCGGCCGGCTTCCGGACTAGCCCGGCCACGGCGCCGGCCGGCCGCTCCTCGCCCGGCCTTTGCCGCGAGCCGGCCAGTGGCCAGCCGGCCGCTCCGCGTCCATTGCCCTACCCGGGGTCTTCCCCCCGACATTAGCCCCCGAAGCCGGGCAAGGTCCTGCGTTTAGAAGGACCTAGGCAGGTTTTCCCGGCTTCTTGAATATATTTGACGGCACTTGGAGGGGCCGACCGAGAATTTTCATTCAGCCGGCCGCGCCCTCGTCCGGCTCGTTCCTCGCCGTGCCGCTCCCGCCCGGCCGCTTTTTACACTTGTATAGTTTTTGCTTTCTTGCAAGATTTGATGGCGCCTCCGCCTTGCCGAAGAGTTTTGGTTCGAGTGGAACTTTTTGTCCGGCTCCGGCTTGCCGCGCGCCGGGGTCTCCGCCGCTCGGGCCTCCGCGCCCGACTTGGACCGGTCCGACGCCCGGCTCCGGCCGTCGGTTCGTCCGGTCACATCAATGTTCCTCCGGATCCGATGCGGTAGTGGGCGACGTGGTGTGGCGGTTTCCGGTAACGGTAGCGGTCGTGGGCGACGTTAATGCGCGAAGATCCGGCGGCGTGGCCCACGAACGCCACTTGGAGGCCAACCGCCCGCGGCAGGAGGCTATAAATGCCGCGGGGAGGGTACCGAGGCGGCACTTGCTCACTTCTTCTTCCTCGCGCTCCTGCCTCCATCGCTCTCCGCGCGCCCGAGCTTGCTGTTGCTCCGGCGAACGCCCTCCGCTGGCGAACTCCGGCGGACGAATCTCCACCGATCCGCCGTCACTTCACCAGTCCGGCGCCATGGGGCCGCGCGTCTCGACGGAGCGTCCTCAGCCGCCGCTGTCGCCGCCGCGGTCGCAAGGCTCTTCCTCGCCGTTCCGCCTCTCCTGGTCATCTTCTTCCTTCTCTTCTTCCTCGACCTCGTCGATGGCGTCTCCCAGCGGATCGTGGAGGGGCTCCTACATGCGCGAGGACGACATCGAGCGCCTGGTGCGCCTCCGGCGGATCCCGCGGTCGGTGATCACGCGGGCGCCCGGCGGGGAGTTGGAGCCCAAGCCGGAGCCCGGCGAGCGCGTCGTCTTCGGCGCGCACCTCGACCGCGGGCTGGGCTTGCCGGCTTCGACATTCTTCCGGCGGTTCCTCGACCACTTCGGCCTTCAGCCGCATCACCTGCCGGCCAACGCGTGCGTCCTCTTGAGCTGCTACATCGCGTTCATGGAGGCTTACGCCGGCCTCGTGGCCCGACATCGACTCGGAGCCGGCTCTTCTACTTGAAGGCCCAAACCACCGAGGGCCGCCTGCGGGCCCGTGGCGCCGCCTCGATCTACACCCGGCCCGTACGCCTTTCCCCAAAATCCCCACCGTCGATTCGGTGAAGAACCGGCAGATGTCATTCTTCTACGTGCGCAACGACGGGGCGCTCGTTGACCGGATCAACTTGCCGGAGTTCAACCCGGCTCCTCCGAGCCGGCCGGATCAACCGGAGCCACAACGCCCGCTCGACGGATCGGACCGCCGAGGTGAACCTGCTCCGGGACTTCCGGGGACAGCCACCACCGGTGGGCCGGATCGCCGAAGATCTCCTCCGCACCATCGCCGAGCGCCGGTGCTGCCGCTCCGCATGCGCTCCCACAAGATCGGGCACATGTCCGGCCGGTTCGATCCGAACCGGACGTCCAAGGCGCCGCTCAACAAGGCTCAGTGTGGCCAGCCGGGTGAATCACATCACCAAGGCGAACTCGACGGAGAGCCGGAGCTACGGGCCGGTGCCTTGCGACAGGGAGCATCCGCCGGCGCGGGTAAGTCTCATGTCTTTGCCATTTTCCGCGCTTGCGGCCGCGAGGCCGACTTCCTTTTTCTTCCGCCGACTTCCGGCTTGTCATATGTTTTTCCGTCTTTCTAGCTTTTTGAGCGCCGTAACGTCGAGGACGGCGACTCGGCGACGAAGAGGTGGACGCCGGATCACGTCGATCCGGTCGACCAAGCCGGCGAGCATGCCGGCGATGACGACTTGCCGCGGCGCCCGATCTAGGCGGCCGTGGGGAACACAATCCGCCCCCTTCACCGGAGCAGCGAGGAGGAGGAGGAGGAGCCGGCGATGTCCGGCACGGGGCCCATCCCCGCCGTGCCTCTGCGTGCGAGGCCGCCAAGCGCCACGGCGACTTCGGCGCCCAAGGGCACGAAGCGAGCCGGCTCCTCCGCCGCCTTGGAGGCGAAGGCGAAGAAGCTGCGCCGGCAGCAGCCGAAGATGGTCCCGGAGAAGGCCGGGTGAGTTCTTTCTCTCTTTTTCTTGTTTGATTCCTTTTCTTTCCTTACTTTTGTGCTTATTATCTCTTTGTTCATCCGGCTAGGGCCCCTATCAAGTTTGCCCGGGCGGCGGCTCCCGGCAAGCTCCGCGCGTTGTGTCGCCGCTTCCCCGCCAGAGGAGGGAGCACACGCCGCAGCCTTCCTCGCGCGCATCTACACCGCCGCCGCCGCCGCCGCAGGGGCGCCTTCCTTCGCCGTGCCGGCGGCCTCGCCGCCGATCGCGGCACGCGGGTTGAGCCGACTCGCCGGGCGACGCCGGACGACATGTTCCCGGGCCGGACTCGTCCTCCGGGCCCGGCTCGCCGGGGCTGGTCCGGGAATACCGCCGTCGACCGGAACCGGAGCCGGCAGCTCCGCACCGCCTGCGACCGGAACCGGAGCCGGGAGGGCTGCGCCGCCCACGTCGGAGCCGGAGCCAGGCCGAGCGTGGTGGTGCTGGACGAAAGTCCGGAGGAGGCACCTCGAGGCGCCGGAGACGACCGGGCCGGCCGGGCCATCTGCTGCGCCGGAGCGACGCCGCCACCGCGGCCGCCGACGACGGAGGAGCCGGCCCGAGCGAGAGCCGGCAAGAGACGAGCCGGTGCGCACGGAGGGCGCCGACCGCGCGCGCCGGTGAGGACGGGGACCCCAACGGCGTCACCGCAAGGCCTCGCACGTGGCCAAGGGCGCACTTCTTCTTCGAGTGCCGTCCGCCTCCGACTCCGGCCTCGGCTCGGCTGCCACCATGGAGCGTGCGTGGCTCCGCGCCGACTCCTACGAGGTGACCAGCCGGGAGGGGAACCCCGGCCAAGCATCGGTAGAGATGTTCTTCTCCGACCCGAGCAGCCAATCTCAAGGCCGGTGGCAACCGAGGCCGCGGCTAACGTCGCCAAGGTGGAGGAAGCCGGCAAGGTAAGCTTCGACCGTTTTTGATCCGATTATTATCCCGGTAGCCCTCCGAGGCATGGGCCGGCCGCATGGAGCCGGCACGGGTTTCGCCTGATTGACTAACTTTTTCTTTTTCCTTAGGCCGTGGCGGATCGGCGCACCGCTCCGTACAACCGCGCCGTGACCCACTACCACAAAGCCAAGCCGGGACCGGGCCGACTTGGCCCGCGAGCCGGAAGCCGCCAAGGGTAAGCTCTATGCTTCTTTCGACTTGATGTCTTGTTTTCTTTCTAATCTTGGTTGGCCGACATTCCTTTCTCGGCCGTCTTGTAGTTGAAGCCGCCAAGGTCCCGCAAGCTGGAGTCGGATCTCCGAGCCGCTCGCGACCGATGCGCCGTGAGCGAGGAGGCGGGCCGATCCGCCGCCCGCAAGCTTAAGCCGGCTGATCGTGAGGCCGACGCGGCTGCGCCCGCCGGAGCGAGAACCACCTTAAGGAGCTTGCTGCCCTCAAGAAGGACGGGGAGGAGAAGCCGGCGGAGCCGAGCAGGCGCGGCCGGACGAGGTGGAGAGGCAACGGCTTGCGCTTCGCGGAGGAAGTCACCACCAAGTCCACGGAGCCGACGGCCCACCGCCAAGCGCTGGACTGGAGGGGATTGGCGCGCTTGATCGCGGCTTGTCGGGTGAGTGCCTCTATGTTTCCTTCCCTTTGCCGGCTTTCGGTCGTCGGCTGCCGGCTTAGGTTGGTAGCCGGCAGCCGAAACTTATCTTTTTTCGCTATCTCCATCTTCGGCCGAGGCGCTCGGTTCGTGCCGGCTGCCGCCAGGCTTTTGCTTTAGGACTTCGAAATTCGCATTTTTCAGCTTATTTCGGCTTTTGGTGGTTGTTGACATGCTTCTTCCCGCAGCGGCCTTCCCAGAGACGCAGGATGCGGCCTTGGCAGCCGTTGGCGTTGAGCGCGAGTCCCGGAGGCGGGCGATCGCGAGGGCAGCTCGGAGTACTTCAGCATGGAGGATCACCTGGCGTCCATGGCTGCCCGCATCGAGCCCATCACCAAGCTCGGCTGGGAACTTCGGAAGGCGGCCGAAGAGCTGGTTCCCATGCTGTGGCCTGAAGAGGCGGCGCCGCAAGATATCTCTGGCCTCATCGCTGCGATGGAGCGGGCGCCGGACCGTTTCCTCGACTGGAAGGAGTCGGCCACGCGCGCCGGTGCCGACATGGCGCTGTCCTTCGTCCTCTCTTGGTACAACGAGGTGGACCCGGGGCAGCTTGAGTTCCGGCGAGCCAGCCGTGGAGGACAAGCTTCCAGCCCGATCTCAAGGCCGCCCGCCTTGCTCGAGCCAGCACCATCGCCGAGTTCGTCGACAAGACCCTCTTCGTCGCGGACCCGAACCCTTCTCTCGTCCGATGGAGAGTACATGGACGATGAGGAGGCGGAGGACGTGCTCGAGGACGACCCGGCAGCCGGCTCCGCTGATGCCCCTCCGGCTTAGATTTCTGCTTTTCGGTTGTTCTTTTGCCAAGACAATTCGTTAAATCCCCGGATGCCGGTGCATATGTAAGACAATATAATTATCCTTTTATTAAGGCACACTTTAATGTGTTTGTTAATCATTTGTGTGCCGGCTTGCTTTCTTTCGACTTGTTCGCTTTTTCCTATCCGCCCCACTCTTTGGCTGTGCTCTTGCCGGTCGTACGTCCGACTTGCGATCCGTCGCCGGATCAAGAGCGGGCCGCTGAGGGAGGCCGACAGTATTTCAGTCGAACGAGCTGAATTCGGCAATCCGACACTTTATGAAAATTTGCAAGTCAATTCGCTTTTACTCTTTCCCTTAGTCGTTTTTCGCGTGCCGGCTCCCTGGGCCTTACCCCCCGCCAGCCGGACAGCCGGGTTGCGGTCTGTAGCTGGTTCGGAAGCCGGCTGTCGGAAACCGGATCACGTTACTGAGCCGACCGCGTGGCTCGTAGAGGATGGTGTGAGCGGCTAGCTCCAGGGCCCACTTGGCAACCCGGCCGTTGGCATCCTTGCTGCCGATGATTTCCGCCAGAGGCGCTGTGGCAACCACCCGGATAGGATGTTCTTGGAAGTAATGCTTGAGCTTCTTGGCTGCCATGTAGACACCGTAGGTGACCTTACAGTAGTGGGGGTAGTTTTGCTTCGACCGGGAGAGCACTTCGCTGAGGTAGTAGACCGGGCGCCGGACCAGCCTGCTCTCTGTTTTCGGCTTCTTTGCGCTCCACCACCAGGACAACGCTAACCACTCGGTTGGTGGCTGCGATGTACAACAGCATCGGCTCCATTGAACCCGGCGTTGCGAGGATTGGCGCGGTTGAGAGCACGCGCTTTAAGTCACGGAAGGCTTCATCCGCCTGTGGTGACCAGACGAACTTGTCCGCCTTCCTCATCAACCGATATGGGGCAAGGTGCCTTCTCCCCGGCCCGGGCCGACGAAGCGGCTCAAGGAAGCCGAGCCGCCGACAAACTTACGGACGTCCTTGAGGCACTGCGGCAACTCCATCTTCTCAATGGCACTGATCTTCTCCGGGTTGGCTTCGATTCCTCGCTGAGAGACGAGGTAGCCCAGGAGTTGGCCGGCTGGCACGCCGAAAGTGCACTTGGCCGGGTTGAGTTTCATCCGGAATCTTCGCAGATTGGTGAAGGTTTCTCTCAGGTCATGAAGGAGGGTAGGCATCTCCTTGGTTTTTACAATGACATCATCCACATATGCGTGAACATTTCTGCCGATTTGACCCTGCAAACACTTTTGCATGCACCTTTGGTAGGTGGCGCCTGCATTTTTCAAGCCGAATGGCATAGTCGTGTAGCGATAAGCCCCGTACGGGGTAATGAACGAAGTCTTTATTTGATCATCCGGATTCAAAGGAATCTGGTGGTAGCCCGAATAGGCATCTAGAAAATACAACGAGTTCACGGCCGGCAGTCGAGTCTATGACTTGATCTATGCGCGGCAGGGGAAGGGGTCCTTCGGGCACGCCTTGTTCGAGCTGGTGTAGTCGATACACATGCGCCAGGAGCCGTTCTTCTTCAAAACCAGGACCGGGTTCGCCAACCAGTCCGGGTGCAGTACTTCCATGATGAAGCCGGCAGCTAGGAGCCGGGCGATTTCTTCACCGATGGCCTTCCTTTGTTCTTCGGCGAAGCGCCTGAGAGGCTGCTTCACCGGCTTGGCGTCAGGCCGGACGTGGAGGTGGTGCTCAGCCAACTCCCTCGGCACACCCGGCATGTCTCTTGGAGTCCATGCAAAGATGTCCCGATTCTCACGGAGGAAGCCGGTGAGCTCGCTTTCCTATTTCTTGCTCAAGCCGGCACCAATGGTGACGTACTTGTCCACGGCCGCGCCGGGTCCAGGCGAGATCTTCTTGGTGTTGTCGGCCGGTCGGAAGTGAGTCGTCCCAGCCGGGTTGCCTCCAGCCGGCATGTCCGTCCGCGCGGCCTTGGCGAGGGCAACGGCGTCGTGGATGAGCTGCTTCTCGGTGGCGATGACCGGCGTGCGGGCCATCTTGGAGCTCGCGTGGCGCGAGCTCCATGGATCGGCGATAGTCGCCGGCTATGGTGATGACCCCCTTTGGGCCGGGCAGCTTCATCTTCGGGTACCCATAGTGGGGCACCGCCATGAACTTGGTCGGGGCCGGCCTGCCCGGAGCGCGTGGTAGGGACTCACGAGGTCCACCACCTCGAACTCGATTCTCTCGGTGCGGAAGTGGTCCGGCTTCCCGAACATCACCTCCGGCGTGATCCGGCCGATCGGGCCGGCAGCGGTGGCCTGGCACGATGCCGTGGAAGACGGTGGGGGTGGGGCGCAACTCGGCCTCTCCGGATGCCCAGCTTGCGGGCGGTGTCGCGGTAGAGGATGTTGATGCTGCTGCCGCCGTCGATGAGGACGCGCGAAAATCGCACGGCTGCGCCGAGTCGTGCCGATGGTGGGGTCGAGGACCATGGCGTAGCTGCCCGGCTTCGGCAGGACAGCCGGTGTGTCGCGGCGATCAAAAGTGATGGCCTGCTCGACCGGTTTAGGCATGCGGGGGACCGGCGGTATGACCGCGTTGACCTCGAGGGAACGGCTCTGTCGGCTCGTCTTGTCCTCGGGCTCGGAGGTGAAGATGATGTAGGTAGCATCTTCGGCCGGATATCGGCCATGGTGCACTTGGTTAGCCTCGTGGTGCTCGAGGTTGGCGTTCTCGCGCCGCCTTGACCACCCGGCCCGCCACCTGGAGGGGCGGGGGTGGAGTGGGGAGGGGTTCGCCGCTTGTCGGCCCGCTTCATGAAGTGGCGGTCGCGGGTGGTGTGGTTGGAGGGGTTCTTGCCGCTGTGGTACTTGCACGGCGAGTCGAGCATCTGCTCGAAGGTGTACTTCGGCTTCCATTGCCGGTCCTGTTTGCTTCGGCGGCGGCCGCCGCCGCCGCGTTGTCCGACACGGCCGCCACATGGGCGGAACCGCACGGCGGTCCGGCTGGTCGCCGTGACGCTTGCCGCGGTAGTTGTCCCGCCGACTCGCCATGCGAGCCGCCCTCGGCCGGCTTGTGCTCAGCCGGCTTGTTGTTGTCCCGTCTTGCTCGGGGCTGGCGAAACGTCGGCCGGCGCCTTGCCGGCTTCCTCGGCCGCAGCGCGTACTTGTCGGCAATGGCCATCAAGGCGGCCATCGTCTTGGGCTCGCTGCGGCGTAGCTTGTGCCACAGCATGGTGTTGGGCCGGCAGCCTCCCATGAAGAAGCTGATGGCTTGCATCTCGTGCACGCCCTCGCAGGAGTTGCGCATCTCGCACCAGCGCGTCAGGTACGCGCGGTCCGTCTCGTCCGGGCCCTGCTTGCACATCTCAAGCTGTTGAGGGCGACCCGGCCGGCGATAGGTGCCGGTGAAGTTGCTGATGAAGGCGGCCTCGAAGTCCAGCCAGCCGTTTATGCCGCCGGGCCGGCAGGTTGTTGAGCCATGTGCGGGCGGAGCCGAGCAGCATGAGTGGGGGAGTAGCGCACGGCCCGGCGCTTGTTGCCCGAGAGATGCCGGCTGCGGTGGAGTAGTCCGAGCAGCCGGTCCTCCGGCTTGGCGGTGCCGTCGTACTTGGGCGTGTCGCGGGGAGCCGAAAGCCGCCGAGCACGGGCTCGTTGGCGATGCGGGGCCCGAAGCACCTTGGGGCAAGCCGGCGCCTCCTCTTCCGCGATGCGAGATTCGATCAGCCCGGTCGAGGCGATCTCTGCGGCGGCCAGGCGCTCGATGCGCGGGCCCGGCCGGGAGTGGGTCGGCCGGCGAGCGCCGGGCCGGCTTCTCGGAGCCGGCCGATGTGGGCGTCGAGGCTCGAGTCTTGCTCCCGGTTCTCGCTTGGTGGGGCCCGGCTGCGCTGCCGCCGCCGCCGGGCTGGTGGCTCCTGCCGGCTCGGGGTTGCGCGCGTGGCGCGGGAGTCGCTGCGCCGGCTTGGGGCCGGGGAGCCGGATTCGGCCGTGTCCCCGGCATTGCCCTCGCGGCACCACGAGCGTGAGGAGCCCTAGGGTCTCGGGCGTGCACTGGGTCTTTCGACCGCCTGCTGGCAGCCTTCACCAAATCAGCCTACCCGCGCAGCCTGGCGGCGTAGCTCTTCGCCTTCGAGGCGGTGCAGCTCTTCCGCGGCGGCTTCGGCCGCGAGCATGTTCTTGTCGGGGGTGTTGTAGATGGGCAGCTCCATGGATGGAGCCGGCTCGTCCGCGCCGTCGCGGCCGATCTCGGCGCCTAGGTCGCGGCCTCTGCGGCGGATCCGGCCGGCTCGACCGGGGTTGTCGCCGCCGGGGTGAGGCGCGTGGGCGTGGTTGTACTCGCTGCTGGGTGATGTCCCACCGTGGCGCGTAGCAGCAGCCAGCTCCTCGGCTCGCTGAGGAGGAGCACGCGGTGCGCTCCGGGTCCGCCTCGACGGCGGCGGCGTCGTGCCGGCGCCGGTGGTGAGCGGGGTGCTCGGCCTTGCCCGGACTTGCTCCGGCCGGGACGGTGGTGGTGGCGCCTTTGGGCCCGAGCCGGAGGCGTTGGGGTCAACGTCGCGCTCCAGAGTTGGGGCCGCGGGTGCGCGGGTTCTTGGTGACTTCCTCGCCGCCCATCATGACTTGCACGACGGCGGGGCTGGCGGGAGCGCTGCCGCCGGCTCGCGGAGGAGGGCTAGCGCGAGCGCAACACCGCCGCGGGTAGCGCGGCGGTGCAACGGTGGCGACGTAGACGCCGTGGCCGCCGAAGGAGATGACGCGGCCGCCGGCTGGGAAGGGCCGGTCGGCGAAGCAGCCGGCGTTGTCGCCGACGCAGTCGAGGAGCCGAATCTCCGGATCAAGCCTCGAAGCGACTCGCTCGCCGGCGGTGATGGTGAGGCCCGTCCGGATGAAGACACCGGCCGAGGATGCTGAAGGCCCCACGGTGGGCGCCAAATGTCGTGGGTATCGTCACGGCATATGCCATAGGGTGGCTAATCGAAGGGGCTCTGAGAGATCTCACGGCGGTATCCGGAGCGGGTATGGGCACGAGCGACACGGCGACGTACCCGAGGTTCGAGGCCCTCCGGTGGAGGTAAAACCTCTACTCCCGCTATGAGTGTATATGGTAATCACACGGTACAATGGTGCTCCTAGAGCCGTGTCCAGGCCGGCCCCGAGAGGCTATGGGAGACGAAGGTCTCTCTCACGGGGCGGCGCGCGTAGGTAGGTGAAAGCAATAAGTGATCGATCGTCCCCTGCACGAGAGGGGTAGTGCGGCTTATATAGGCACCGGCACTTTACATATAAGACCCTATAGTCTACTAGCCGGCTTGGCCGGCTCGGCTTCCGCTCCTTCCCGAGGCGGTGACGTCGGGAGCCGTTGAGGCGTCATGGCCTGTCCCATCCGGGCCGCTTGGTCAGCGGTATGGAGAGGAAGTGTCCTCGTCGCCGTCGGCCACCGTAGCACGTACGGTGCGTCGTAAGCCATGATGGCTCTGTCCGGCGCGTGGCACTATTGCTCCACGGTGCCCGCGCTTTACGGAAGATGAAGTCGGCGTGGACTTTGGGAACCCGGATCACCAACCCGGTTCCTTCCAGTGCAAGACTCGCCAGCCTCGAGTCGGTCGAGGTACTGGACCCCCGGTCGGATATGGCTTGTAGAAGCCGGCCCAGCTACGGCATTGGCGGCCGTAGCCGGGCCGACTAGGACCTAGAGCCAGCCGGCTCCGGACCAGCCGGCCACGGCGCCAGCCGGCTGCTCCTCAGCCGGCCTTTGCCGCGAGCCGGCCAGTGGCCAGCCGGCTGCTCCGCGTCCATTGCCCTACCCGGGGTCTTCCCCCCGACACATACGACCAAACAAATCATACAATCACATAAATATAAATAATTCATACAATCACACAAATATCAATAATTCATACAATCACACATACAATCACGTTGATATCATTGTTTGTTCCTGCCATGCCAAAAAATGCATGCCAAATCTAAAGGTCATGGTCTGCCACCGCCTCAAGAATGACACTACACTCACCAGTATGCCCCTTGTAGATCCCCTGCCAAGCAAAAGAGCAATTCTTCCAGCCCCCAATTCATACAGTCAATGCTTCCGAGCATTTCCAAAAAACCCTCTTGCTGCATTTTTTTACAGGATCCGAGCTGTATCATCTTCTCTTGGTGCTCTCAAATAGTCTTTAGAAAACACCGCTATGACGGCTCGGCAAAACCTGTGCAATCTTGCTTGGCAACGAAGTAGTTGTCGTACTCCCTGACGCCGTAGACAATCTTCAAGAACAACTCCTTCATTCCAAACCGGCGCCGAAATTCCTTCGACGAATGAGTCGCGTCATTGTTGAAATAGTCGGCGTCAACCAGCATTGCGCCGTCTTGACGATGTCAGTTGATGTTCCTCCTCTTGCCTGGCTTTTAGCCGCCGCGCTGAGGCACGACAAAGAAAGGCTGGCGAACACGCAACAGGCTCGTCAGAATCAGCTGCTGTTGTTGCCACCGGACAGCCCCAGCGTTCTGCTCCTCCGTGAACAACTGCACCATCATCTCGTCGTCGTTGTGCATCGAGGCAATCGGACGAACACCTTGCGGGTGGGGCGGTTGTGCCGCGGTGGCGGCGAGCTCTGTTTCGGGCGAAACAGCGGCCGCCGGTCGAGGGGGTGGCGGCCGTGTCGATGGATGGCGGTTCCTAGACAGGCGGCAGTGTCTATTGCAAGCAGGGGGTGCGGCGACGACGGCGACGGTGGCGATCTAGAGGGGTGGGAGTGGGCTCGGGCGTGGGTAGGAGGCGGGAAATCGGTGTGTCTGGTTGTCAAGCGGTGCCCACGCTCGTTTTCTGACGTGCCGCGAGGCGCCGGCGCGCCCGATTCGCGCCCTACGCGAAGGGGCCGACACGGGGATGCCATCGATTCTATTGGGCTCGAAAACTAGCCGTCGCCGTTTGGGACGCACCGGTGCGAGCCCAAAAAACCACGCCGACCCCCAAATCGCTATCGGGGCCGCTATGGGGCGCGCCCGTGGAGATGCTCTAATAGTAGTGAGCAGAGGAAGTAGTGAACAGTCAGAATCAGTGAGATTTGATGTAGGCTGGTTTAACTAGTGTTTCAAGTATACGAGAGTGGCGGTCGTGCGAAGGGAAGGACCTTGGCTGGGACGGAGTCGGAAGGTCACACATGGCACCCCATAGGCGGAGAGCACCATATTAACCCTAATGGCTTGATGGACGCTTGATCGGGGCAATTATGACCCTGATTTAAGGTGTCAAACGGGATCTTGCCAAAACCCGAGTTATAGTTTATTTTGTGATTTTTTTATTTCGAACCCGACATCAAAATTTGAATTAGATATCACAAAATGAACTACATTGTGGGATGGGACCCCACTTGCATATCTACCCGGATTTGACCCCGCTAGCGTCCAATGGTATGAAAATGTGACAGGGAAGGATCTACGAGTTTGCACGATAATGATTTCGAAGGGGACATGGGACGGCATGATGGACGTGTTGTGAAATGGAGGACCAATAGGACATCACATTGTAAGGGCATCTCCAGCGGCGCGACCGTTTGTGTCCGTCTTGACCGAAAATGCGTGCGCATCATCTCCAGCGGCGCGACGCAAAGTGACCGGGCCATCCGCTCGCGTCTCACCGGGCCCGCATGGCAGCGAGTATGCATCGAAGGCATCGCTTCGGCGGTCAGCGCTTCCGCGTTTGCGCCGCAGCCTTCGCCATCAATGGCGCGGCTGCCTGTTCTGCGCGCGCACTGGCGGGCAACGGCTGGGCTTCTGCGCCGCCTTCAATGGCATTGTATCCCGCGTGCGGCCGCCCTTAAAAGTCCACCGGCCGTGTTCCTCCTTCGCTCACACCTCCACTCGCACCACCACCGCCGAAGTGCCATGGGGAAGAAGAACGACTTCGAGGCCTCCGGCAGCGGCAGCAAGAGGGTGCCGCTCCCCGTCACGCTGGGAGGCTCATGCACGGTGGTCAGCGTTTCCGCGTCCGCGCCGCAGCCCTGGGCGCCTCCACCGCCGCCACAACCGCAACCCTGGGCGCCTCCACCTCCAGCACCACCGGCGCGCCCGGCGTACACTCCCCCGGATGGCAACTGGTCGTGGGCGATACCGGAGCAGCAGTAGGCGTTAGGGTTTTTTTCATGTTTAAACTATGTAAATTATGTTTTCATGTTTAAAAAAATGATTCGGCAAAAAAATACGTCATGCCGCTGGAGCCACCGACACAAACGGACGCGCGGTCGATTTCGACCATTTCGACCGACGCAAACGGACGCTAGCGGACACCGAAATGCGTCGCGCCGCTGGAGATGCCCTAAATATTGCGCACTACTCTTATAACTAATTATAATCAACCAAACAAGTCTACTAGTGTGCATAGGTCTGGTCCTTGAGCGCGCATGGTGATATTGAATGTGGGCCAAAGTGTTACATGTGGTATCCAAACGAACCTGCGCTGCATGGGTAACATTGGCGGAGCAAGATTCAGTGGAATGGGTGTACAAAGTTCAAAAATTACATAGATTTTGCTTGTTGCGCTGTCCTAGAAGTTAGAACCCTTGTTTAGCAGCGGCTCCGCCAATGAGGGGATACCTTGTGCTCAAGTGTAGTAGTCTGGCGGATTTATTCCCACATGAAGATAGAGTTCGTTCCAAATTAATTATCACAGCTTATTTTTAATAAGATTTGCATTAAAAGAAACAACAAATAGTACAAAGCACCATAAGAAAAATAAAAATTACAACGAGATCCTTGAGAAGCCCTTCACCTTCAACCTCCAGACCGTGTCGACGGCGCGCCGCCGCTGCCGCTCCTCCCTGAGTCGGCCTGACATTGTTTGTTGCGGACGGGAAGTCGCCGAACGGATCAAAAAGACCACATCCATCCAAGAGACAAAGAAGAAGGAAGAACTGCCGATGAAGCTCCTTGACGATCCGAAGATCTCCACAACTAGATGAAATCCTCGAAGACCACACCACTCCCACAAGCCTCTTGACGTTGCCGCCGAGATGGGGTTGAAGCCGGGGAGACCTTATTGCACGAGACACCGCCACCACCACCTGAGCGCCACCCCTACAAACCTTGACCCTAAAAATGAAGAACAAATCCCTCAAAATAGGGGGTGGAGCCCTCCCACTGATGAGGGCCGAGATCCACCACGCCTCCATGGACCAAAGGCCACAGAGACGAGGCGATCAGCGGCGGCGCTAGCAGGAGGCCGAGATCCAATTGCATGTCGTCTGTCTTGGAACTCGTAATGTTTCGCGTCTCTCTTATTAATTATCACAGTTTTGTCTAGATACATGTTGAAACGTGTCCAGATACATGTATATCTAGATAAAGCCATGGCAATTAATTAAACCGCGATTTGAGTAGTAGTTGTCACTTCATTTACATGATGAAAATACAACGGTAGCGAACAAAACCAAGAGGTTACAACCCACCTTTTCTTGACTTGTATTGTTACAGTTCCAGTTTTGTGTGAAATCTAGCGTAGATGAAAGGGGAAAAAATCATATGCTCCTTCCATTTCATAAAACAAGGCATAAGTTTTTATCTGAAAGTCAATCGGCGTTAACTTTCATCAAGATTCTAGAAAAAATATTGACAACTATGATACAATATTGACATAATATGAAAATACATTTTATTCGCTATTTAATAATATTAATTTGACAATGTAGATGCTTATAGTTTTTCTCACAAACTTGGTCAATCTATACACTATTTTACTTTAAGCAAAATTTATACTCCGATGCCTCCATCCCAAAATTTAAGGCGTCTACGGATCAGTCAAAAGTAAAATTTTACTAACTTTGACCAAATATTTAGGAAAAAATATTTACATCTACAATATCAAATGGACACATTAAGAAAATATACTTTCTGGTGAATCCATTGATTGAGTATTGTAAATGTTCATATTTTTGTGTATAAACTTGGTCAAACTTTAAAAACGTTGACTTTTAACTAATTCTTAGACGTCTTACATTTTGGGACGGAGGGAGTATGTCTTATTTTGAGAAACAGAGGGATTAGTTTGCAACTTTACAAATGATACGTCTAACGTATAAACAAATTAATTCTGAAATATGTAAGTCGTTCAAAAATCTTCTAAATCAAAGAGGCTTTTGTTAACCTACTCAACACCTACATCCTAGTATCCTAGACTTATCCCAGACTTCCTCGTGCACTGCAGTCTGCAGAGCCTCTCTTTCCTCCCACGAATAATCGAAAAAAATCGTAGCCCTTCTATTGTGGGCGATGTTGAGCTTTCAGGGCGGCTGTCCCTGTCCCTGTCGCCGCCGTCGCCACCGACGTCAACACGACGCCTCACTACGGAGAGGCTTCTGCATTAAAGCGATTGAGCGGCCAGTAACGACCAGGGCGATGACGGGGGAAAGGCGGGAACTTTTCTTTATGTACGGACGGCCATGTGTGGAGTGAAATGATGGTGCAGCAGCGAATCTAGCAGTTCAACTAAACATTCCTTTGCTGAGAGGTGCATTGCACCAACCACCAAACCTCTTATTTTGTCCTTAACCGCAAGGAGATTTCACTGCAATGCATGTGCCATCCCAAGTCAATTCTAAAGGCAAGCTTCGATCGTTATGGACATATTTGTTAGACCGCACTACCTCTACCCAGATCCTCCGAGGAGAAAATTGGCTGTTCGGTAGGCACCTCCGGTTCTGCGCCTCTAGAAAAACTGTCAAGTTAGTAGTTTTCGTGGAGCCTGACTTGCAGCGACGCGTGCAATGGTTACATACGTGGGGGAAGCGGGGAGATACCTCAATAACTCCCTTGCACGCAATCGAGTTGAGTGTCATCGCCCCTCCACTCTGTCTCACTGCCATTTCTCTCATGTCCCATCTAAACTGACAATGTCTGCGTCGCACCCTCGCCGCCTCCGCCGCCGCAAGGATAACGCGGATGATCCATGAGTTAGAAGCTGGCGGCCTCGGCACCGTAGCTGCGCCGATTAAATCACTCATGGTGTCGGTGTTAAATTACTCGTGGTGCCGATGTTATATCGGACATACCCATTCGGGCGGCTAGGATGGTTGCGAGGTTTCAATCGTCCGGGCTACCGATGGGGACTTTCGACGCCCCACCCGCCACGTGGCTACGCTTCAAGCAGATCCGTCAATCTTTGCAGTCGTAGTAGCACTACAGGAATCGGCGGGTACGCCGACGGCCGGCTGCCCTCGGCGTAGCCATGCCTTGCCCTCGGCGTAGGCTACGCCGACGGCAGCCCTCGGCGTACGTCGTCGGCGTCCGGGTCCCTCGGCACGGACGTGTCCACCGTCGGCGTAGGCATGGCCGTCGGCGTACACCACCTACGCCGAGGACCATGCTCGCCGTCGGCGTACGCACCGTCGGCGTACGCTCGCCGGCGTGCCGTCGCCGTTAACGGCGCGATGCCATACGCCGAGGGCATCCCCTCGGCATAGAGAGCCACCGCAGGCGACGTGGCGCAGCCGTGGCGGGCCGTAGCCGAGGAGCTACGCCGAGGGCAAC
This sequence comes from Lolium rigidum, assembly GCF_022539505.1. Taxonomy (NCBI): domain Eukaryota; kingdom Viridiplantae; phylum Streptophyta; class Magnoliopsida; order Poales; family Poaceae; genus Lolium; species Lolium rigidum. The sequence continues at coordinate 262,137,326 of NC_061508.1, forward strand.
CCCCTCGGCATATGCATGGCCCATGCGGGCCACGTGGAGCGACGAGGTGCGGCCGGGTGAGGTGGCCTATGCCGACGGCAATGCCCTCGGCATAGGCTCGACCATATGGTCATGCCAGGGCCCTATGCCGACGGCATTGCCCTCGGCGTATGCCCTACCATTTGGTTTTTCGATTTAAATTGGGTTCCAATTCATCTAAATTCAGTTCAGCAGGTCCAATACATCCAAATACATCGAAATTCATCCAAATTCACCATAATTCACATAAATAGCATGAAATCCACATAGTAGCATACAAATACAGCCAAATTCATCCATAATTAACATAAATAGCATGAAATCCACATAGTAGCATACATGGTGCATGTAATAGCATACAAGAGGAGAGTGCCATGTCATCCAATACATAGTAGTAGGTAGCAAATGATGGCAAGCAAGAAGCCCGGTGCCGACTAGCGGAGGAAGGACCCGGGCGGGGTGTGTCCGCCCACATCGTTGGCGAAACGAGCAGCCCGGGGTTGCGCTCCGGTAGAAGCTGCAGAAGAACCACCTGGAGAAGGACCGGTAGCACGCCCAGGAGAAGTCGGCGGAGAGGCACCGGGAGTAGTCCCAGGAGTACATGGAAACCATAGGTTGGGCATACTTTACCATAAAATAGGCTCCGTTCGAGCCATGGCGGGGGTTTCCACATACAGATCCTGGATTTTACCAACTGGTAGCCCATTATGCGGAAATCGTCAACGCCGGGTACATCCAAGGTTAGCCAAACCTTACATCACACTTGTACATGTATGTTAGGGGCAGAAACAAGTTTTCCAACAATTCTGACGCTCCGGTGATGCTGTTTCTTGGGAAACCCTAGGGCGGGACCCCTAGGGTTAGGGTTTTACCAAGTGATCTGTTAGGGTTATAGTTAGGGTTAGCAATGTATGTGGAAACCCTAGGGTTAGGGTTAGAGTTAGGGTTAGGGTTAGGGTTAGAGTTAGCAATGTATGTGGAAACCCTAGGGTTAGGGTTAGAGTTAGGGTTAGGGTTAGGGTTAGAGTTAGCAATGTATGTGGAAACCCTAGGGTTAGGGTTAGGGCTAGAGTTAGGGTTACGGTTAGGGTTAGAGTTAGGGTTAGAGTTAGGGTTACAGTTAGGGTTAGGGTTCGGGAAACCGTAGGGCGGGGACCCCGCGGATCTACCCATATGTACATCGATAGCAAATGTTGGGCCTAGTGGCTCCGGTTGACCCGTCTGCGAAGAGCGTCACCCATGGGACCTACATATGGCATCTACGAATTCTTAAAAAATAGAACCATTTTTACATAATTCATACTAGTAAATAAATAATAGAAACATATTATAAAGTAATATGAGAGAGGGAAAAAATAAAAAAAAACCTATATGCCGAGGGTGGCCGTCGGCATAGGGTGGCCATGCCCTATGCCGAGGGTGGCCGTCGGCGTCTGACTGACGCCGTGAGCGGGCGACGACGGCGCGGACTCGGGCCGGAGGCGATGCCGGTGCTACGCCGAGGGCCAAGGTGACGCCGACGGCTGCCCTCGGCGTAGCCACCTCTACGCCGACGGTATTTGTACGCCGACGGTCGGCTTCCTGAGCTGCCCCGGCGAGGCCGTACGCCGACGGCCCCGATAAAAAGCCGTCGGCGTACAGTTTGGCCGTCGGCGTCTTCTCCCATTCCTGTAGTGTAGTATTTTGATTTGAATTAGATTGATGTTGATGTAGTAGTAATTCAAGTGCTAATAGATGTCCCCGTCATAGTGGATGATCTAGGGACTGTCAGCTAGCACGATAGTGACCGCGCGACTGTGTGGTGATCACCGCCTGACAAGGAGGTGATCACCACGCCATCGCGCGGTCACTACCATGCTAGCATTGTTTTTCAAGTCCATGCCACGGTTTGCAATGTCCATGACCATGTCATTGTGACCAGCGTGACCGTGTTTACAAGCATGACAATGACAATGTAGTGGTGGCCACACCATGGCGTGGTGATCTCTGCATTTTCATGGACAAGCATGCCAAGGAAAGCATGGTGGTCGCACTGACATGGACATGGTCATCAGTACCATGCCATTTACATTCATTGGCACATCGAAGGACCGACAGTTCCTGCATGATGTACTACATCGAACCTCCAACGGAGCTTGCAGACTTGATCCCCATAGCGTACCTCGGGCCTAACAATCTAGGCTTGATGGCGGTTGTCGATGGGCTGGAGGTGCCTAGGATACATGAGGGGGGTCTCTCCATTAGCATCTCCATCATCCGCAACATCAGCACCGACTCCATCCATCTCGAAGATCCACTTCATCCCCCACATAGTTTGTGATAGATCGGAACCCGGAATAAGTTTCTAGTGTTGTGTGCATGCTTGTGATCAGGAACTTGTCGTTATTTGCTGGTGAAGTTAAATTTTCAAATTGTGTTGTATACCATATGACACTGATCATCACCACGTTTCACCGTTCTGAGTAGTTACTCATGTTTTAAGGGCATAAGTTGGATTTTCTATGATTTATATATAGTATATCATGAGTATTTGGGGAAGTGTTGTACTTTTATGTGGTTCTATGATGTTAACATACGAACATTGAATGTGTTTTACTTCAGCTATATGGGCTCGTAGGGCCACACCTCAGTGTAATTAAAAGCAGTATGGATGGCAACAGATGATAGAAACTTTGTCTAAATCTTTAGAGATGCATTAGGGGGGTTTATATGATCGAGGACCTTAGAACTTTAATCAATGTTTGGACATTTATATCTTAAAGCATTCCTAGTTGGCACATGTAAATGGCTTAGGGACCAATCATTAGGGGTGTGTTTGCTCGCGCTTTCAGCTCATCTATTTGAGGCTCCGTTCGATGAGAATAAAACTTGATAGGATGCTTACCATGCTGTTGTAGAAATACTTATGCCATGAAGTCTATATTGCCCTTGGGGAAGCTTGTCTCATATAAGAACACGTCTAAGATTTTCCTCTTGCTGAGAGAGGATTGTGATTTTTATAAAAAAAGAATTTACTCTAGCATTTTACTTTACGTGTTATTTATCAACCACAAACTATCAACCAGAAAATAGAATCCTTGCATCTTGCATTGTTTACCTTGTTGAATTTGCTAACCAATACATTTTTCTCCTCGTGGGTTTGACCACCTTTTCTATTTGAAAGGTATTACAATTGATCCCCCACACTTGTGGGTTTTCGATAACCACCGTCGGTCCTTCTATATTAGCATGTCGCGGGAGTTCACAAGTGATTAAGGGTCTCCCCATGGTTACAAATATAGTTCTAGGATCTGACAATAGTCGATGCAATGTGATGGAACTCTCTCACTTCCGCCTTCGAACAACCAATACTTACAACGATGATTTCCTCCAACGCCCCCAAGGGGGAAATTATTGTGTAGTCAACTTCACACAACATCGTTGAATAAAAACACATCACATGTGAAAGAACATTTCCTGCCCTAAGTGGGTTTTGTGTGTTTGATGTCAACACAAGTATCAGTTTTATGTGTGTTGATGTACATCAATCTGGCCGGTACTTCCAGCCGCTGAGTAGGAGCTACTTCCGGTTTTACAAGAAAATGTGCACAACTGTCAGATCTGAGTGGCTACTCATATAAATAGCCTTATTCCCAAATGGAGAAGGTTGCTCATCCACAAAAGAAGCATTCCTCATAGTTGAGCCACAAGAGTCACTTGATCTCCTTCCTCAATCACCCAAAGCACTTGATCTTTAGCGAATCGAAGGAGAAGACCCCGATCTACTACTTCACCAAAGAAATTTTCATTTCCCCCTCATTCACTTGAGGGACTCTTGTGCTAGTGTTTCTTGGAAACCCTAGTGTGAGGTAACCTCGAAGCTAATCTTTGTGTACATCTTCGTGGTTGCATCTTGGGAGCCTCCAATTCGGTTGTCGACGCGTGACACAAGATTTGTGTAAAGGTGCTGGGTTGCGACATTCAAGGCAACCGCTTAGTGGAGCGTGAGCTAGGCCTTTGTGGTGGTGCTCACCGGAGAATAGGTGAGGCCTTTGTGGCGTTGATAGGCCTTCGTGGCACCACACCCCTCCAACGTAGACGTACTTCCCTTGACAAGGAAGGAACTACGGGAATCATACCCTTATCTGTCCATGTGCTTCACCTTGGTTACTTCTATCCTTTAACGCACTTTACTATGTGTATCTTGTATCGTGTATTGCTTGCTTGCATCTTGTCATATAGGTAAATTCACATAGTTGCATATCTAGAGAATTTACCTTTGTGTCAAGCCTAAATTGGAAAAAGAATTAAAATTTGATTAAGCACCTATTCACCTCCCCTCTAGGTGCTTGATTGCGCGTAGTTAACACGTCCGTTGGGAACCCCAAGAGGAAGGTATGATGCGCACAGCAACAAGTTTTCCCTCAGTAAGAAACCAAGGTTATCGAACCAGTAGGAGCCAAGAAGCACGTTGAAGGTTGATGGCGGAGGAGTGTAGTGCGGCGCAACACCAGGGATTCCGGCGCCAACGTGGAACATGCACAACACAATCACGGAACTTTGCCCCAACGTAACGGCGAGGTTGTCAATCTCACCGGCTTGCTGTAAACAAAGGATTAGATGTATAGTGTGGATGATGATGTTTGTTTGCGAAGAACAAGTAAAGAACAATTGCAGCGGCTTGTATTTGAGATGTAAAGAATAGGACCGGGGTCCACGAGATCACTAGCGGTGTCTCTCCCATAAGACAACGAGATGTTGGGTGAACAAATTACGGTTGGGCAATTGACAAATAAAGAAGGCATAACAATGCACATACATATATCATGATGAGTACTATGAGATTTAATCGGGGCATTACGACAAAGTACATAGACCGCTATCCAGACATGCATCTATGCCTAAAAAGTCCACCTTCGAGGTTATCATCCGAACCCCTTCCGGTATTAAGTTGTAAACAACGGACAATTGCATTAAGTATGGTGCGTAATGTAATCAACACAAATATCCTTAGACAACGCATCGATGTTTTATCCCTAGTGGCAACAAGCACATCCACAACCTTAGAACTTTTCGTCACTCGTCCCGGATTTAATGGAGGCATGAACCCACTATCGAGCATAAATACTCCCTCTTGGAGTCACAAGTATCAACTTGGCCAGAGCCTCTACTAGCAACGGAGAGCATGCAAGAACATAAATAACATATATGATAGATTGATAATCAACTTGACATAGTATTCAATATTCATCGGATCCCAACAAACACAACATGAAGGATTACAAATAGATGATCTTGATCATGATAGGCAGCTCACAAGATCTAACATGATAGCACAATGGGGAGAAGACGACCATCTAGCTACTGCTATGGACCCATAGTCCAGGGGTGAACTACTCACACATCGATCCGGAGGCGATCATGGCGATGAAGAGACCTCCGGGAGATGATTCCCCTCTCCGGCGAGGTGCCGGAGGCGATCTCTCGAATCCCCCGAGATGGGATTGGCGGCGGCGACGTCTCTGGAAGGTTTTCCGTATCGTGGCTCTCGGTACTAGGGGTTTCGCGACGGAGGCTTTAAGTAGGCGGAAGGGCGGAGTCGGGAGAGTCACGGGGGCCCCACACGCTAGGGCCGCGCGGGCCCCCTCTAGGCCGCGCCGCCCTAGTGTGGTGGCGCCCCGTGGCCCCACTTCGTCTCCCCTCCGGTCTTCTGGAAGCTTCGTGGAAAAATAGGCCCCTGGCGTTGATTTCGTCCAATTCCGAGAATATTTCCTTACTAGGATTTCCGAAACCAAAAACAACGAAACAGACAAGTCGCCTCTTCGGCATCTCGTCAATAGGTTAGTGCCGGAAAATGCATAAATATGACATATAATATGTATAAAACATGTGAGTATCATCATAAAAGTAGCATGGAACATAAGAAATTATAGATACGTTTGGGACGTATCAGTGCTATACGATCCTTTCAACATGTTACAAATGAAGACACCATAATCATTATTACACTTCATAATATATAGCTATTGTTTCTCCTCTCCCCAAGAACAAATGAAAATACTCATACATGGAGGCAACCAACATCACCATGATTATAGAAATGGAGTACACGGGATCAAACAAGTACACGTGCAAATCCTTACTAGAGTTTAGAATTACAACGAGATGAAAACATATGTCAATGGTGATGGTGGTGATGATGAAGGTGATTCCGAGACCTCCAAGATCCAAGCAATATGCCGGCGATAGATTCCCTCCACGAGTTCCCTCTCTAGATCCCTTCTAGAGGTAAGGTTTCTTTGTTTTGTGGCGGCTACCTAACTCAGATCTCTGATCTGATCGCACATGATGAAAGGGTTTGATGACCGTACCACATGTTGTTGAAGTCTGTGATATCGTCTCTTTGTGTTTTTTTCCTTTGGCTCGACCCCCAAATGCGTGAGTAAATGTTTAGAAGGTATTTACTGCTTCCAATAATCATATTTGTGCCCATAAATGACCTCTTTACTTGATTTGTTCATTAAACTCTTGGTTTCTGGGATCCTGATGAAACAAGTAAAAAGGCGCAATAAAATTCCAAAATCATATTACTACTTATGCAAAAAGTTAAAGAAAAATACTATGCAATTTGCACTCATGAATACACCTTAGTTTTTTGATTGTTGTCTTCCTCTTCATCTTCAGAGCGGATAGACTACAAGACGGTAATTACTTTTTCTTCAAGAGGATTATGCGTCTAGCGATCTTTGTTGATTGCGGTCTTGTTCTATCCGTGAGGAACAACAAATGGGATTCTTCAAGGCCATATAGGTTCTTTTGCTTCAAGCTAATGCATGCGCTTCCGAATTCTTCAAGTGGGTCGCGTTTTTCAATGTTGGGGATGGCCACTACATATATTCTCATTAGCACTAGTGCTAGTTTGATTGCTTGTATAGGTGTGCTTCAGAGTTCTATACTAGTGGAACTTTACATGTTGATTGAGGCATACATCTAGAGGTCCTCACAAGCGCCGATTTGAGTGCTTTATGAGAGAATATAGTTGCACTCATGAGTTTCTCATAGATTGTTCTATGCTAGTGATGGCTCTCAAGTGCAGGAGATCAATTGTAGTACTTTTCAATAAAGAAAGATTGTGAAACTCACGAGGAGTTGAAGGTATTGATTAGCAAAATAACAAGAAAGCAATAATAATAAAGTAACATTTTTGTTTTGTTTTGGGTATATAGTTTGCAATAAAACTAAAGTGTGGAAAGTAAATAGCAAATAATTAAGTAAATGCTCTCAATGAGAGAAAAGCCCAATCCTCTATGCAGCAAGACGACAAGCTCAAGTGTGTGTGTGTGTTCGCTTATATGAGACATAAGTTCCCGAGAGAGCGGCATTGATTCACTAGCATCTGAGTTCTAAACAACATGGTAAATATTTTGTCAGCCTTTATTCAATTAGGGGTGGAGCCTTGTTAGGTGCAGCCATAAGCATGTGCAAATACACCCATTATGAACGGTCCTAGGTACATTTTCATGTGCATAAAGGAATCATTAAGACATAAATGTCCCATCATAGCAATAAGATTTAGGGTCCCCGATATAAACCCCTCTAATGCAACTCATAGTGTTGGAAGACGATTTATGTCATTCCGACCCCTCCAACACTACTGCATTACATCAAAGTGCAGCCCTATGAGCCCATATAGGTGAAGTAATATGCAGTCGATGCTCGCATAACACCATCATAGAACAACATAAAAGATACAAAACTTGACCAAATACTGACTGCACATCATATAGAATCATAGACAGATCATCCTATGCCCTCGGGAACATAATATGGACTAGAAGCATAATGGTTCCAACACAATCTGAATATATAATCTCCCAACCAAATAATGACAAAGTACCAATCACTAACATGCAACAACACTAAAAACAATATCTGGGGTTCAATTCAACACAAACTATGAGGGGGATGACGTCGATCTTGTAGATAGTGATGGTGATGATGGTGCTGGTAGAGATGTTGATGGAGATGCCTCCTCCCAAGCCAAGGAGGAGTGGGGATGTCGATGGTGTCGCTTTCTCCTTCATCGGAGGCACCGGTGCAGCAGGATCTTCCATCTCTCAGAGTAGGAGAGGACTTTCGCCTCTGCCGCCGCCTCAATAAATCTCGGTAAAAATATGGCTTAGGTTTTTCGATGAAACGAAGCGTCTAGGGTAAAAGGGGGCTGAAACAATGTCCGAGGTGCGAACGGACCCAGGTGGCGCGGCTAGGAACTTGGACCGCGTAACCTGGTGCCATTTGCACCTCGTGGCCCCTTGTCGTTGCCTAATCGACGGTTCCTCTGAGGAGGGATCCTCACGAGGGGGAGAAGAAGTAGAGGCCATAG
>NC_061508.1:262145805-262177106 GCF_022539505.1 Lolium rigidum
GGAAATCATTGCTCTACAAACTCTCTGCTTCTTGGAGGCCCAACACTGCCTACGTGAAAGGAGGGGGAACGAGACATCAAACCCCAAATACGGAAGGCATACGCCGCACGTGATCTCATGGCCGCGCCCCAACAAAGATAGCCGCACCTACAACATAAGTATAGTTGTACTCGTGTCACAAAAAAGTTGCAGTGTTTTGCAGACGTGAGGTCGAATAAACAGCCGTGTCATACCTAGAGCAATTACTTATTAGGTCTGCTATGGATATAATCAAGCACATCCGATGTACTTAAAACAGGTCCGCTATGATGCAATCAAGCACAACTCATGTAATCGAAATGCCTGAATCCTTGTTCATTAAATCAATAATTCTCCACTAATGGAGGGAGGCTGCAAGAAGTGAACGATGCTTGTCGTTTGGCATTGCAATCAACAAGCACCGTGCAGCACGAGATAGTTTCAGTTGCTTTTCTTTTGTGTACTCAACATCCCAATGATATAATGTACCGCCTGAAGCAAAGCATGATACGGAAAAAAGCCCAACTTATTTAGGTTTCGGTATCATCAGCGGAGCTTCATTGTAGCAAAACTGCAGACCATGGCCCGCAAAGGTTAGTACTTACGGGGATGAAAACATAGAATGTTTACTTCTAGAGTAGGTGCAGCAGAAACTGCGGTAAGGCTGTTTTCGGCCAAAAAGGAAAATAACTGAATAATAGTCTGTAGGATGAATATCGAGGGAGCACAAAAACTCACTTGACCCGGTCGAATTTCAGTCCCATCCTCTTGCCACCATCCTTCCCCGAAAATGCACACATTTCCTCATCAGCTATCACTAAAGCTCCCACGCACGCCCAAATCCTTCGCAGGTACGACAAGAGTAGCACAGCTAAAGCGGAGCCGACTCTTGGGAATAAATAAGCGGGCGCCACGGGGCTACATGAACAGATCGAGTGGGAAATCGAGGTGGGGGAATCTCACCGGGAGCGGGTTGTAGTAGCCGAGGACCTCGAGGTGCTTCCCGTCGCGCGGGAGCGGCTGTCGGCGGCCATGACCCGGTAGAAGGGCCGGTTCCGGCAGCCGAACCGCGCCAGCCGGATCCGGACCACCATGGCGACGCTTTTTTTCTTCCTCTTCCTCGCCGCCTTCGCTGTCGCCTACTCTGGTGAGGTCGTTTGGGAACAAGGGTTTTAGGTCGGGTCGGGTCGATTTCAGCTGGGATTTCCCTCTCCTGGGCTGGGCCGGGCCTATCCATCATAGTTGCGGTAAATTTGGGGCCTAAAGGAGGCGTTATTTTGGCGGGTTCATGTCTACGTTTGGCCCGTTGTATATGGACTTGTAAATTTAAGCTTCGGTTTCTAGGCAAAAAAAAGGTCACTTCAAGTTAAAGCTTCATTTGAAAAAAAAATTGACCGGATTGCATTTTTTGTGCAAAATCATATTCATAGATGACACGGTAAGAGGTGGTATAACTTATCACAAAAAGTATATGTAAGAATATACACGAGGTTACGTAAACGTGTGCACTAACACACTAGAACACTAACAAAATGTGTCGACTACGAGGAGGAATCTCCGACACGAAATCAGGTTTCGTAGATAGACGCGTTTTGGATGTAGAATTTTCGTGGGATCATTTTGATATATTATGCGTTTTTTTCGAGTTCGTATGCAACCGTAAATCCAGTTTGATGATTTTCCCACACAATTTTGCAAAAAAGTCGAAATTATTGTTTGTTAATTCTCAGTGGTAAAAGATGACATAATACATGGGCATCTTGAAGGAATTTATTTTTTGAAATTTTTATCTATTTTTCTTATTTTGTAAAGAGGTAAAAAAGGCGATCCACGGGGGGGGGTGGAGTTGCGTGGGGAGTCAAAAAGTTCGTGGCGCATGGAACTCATGTGCGCCACGAGTTCTTCAGACATCACCTTCGGTAGCCATTGGGATCATCAACAATTGTGACACCCTCAAGATCCAAGGGACGTCCAAGTCATCGGATGAATGGGGTTCCTGTCACGATGTCCACCCTTACGGCCCATAGCTAGCAACGGAGGTGGAGGCAGAACCCCAGTGCGGAAGAGTATACGCTGCACAGGATCTGATGGCTGTGCCCCAACAGATAGCCAGTACCTACAACATAAGTATAGTTGTACTGTGTCACAAAAAGTTGCAGGATTTGCAGCGCAGGCCGAATAAACAGCGTGTCATACTTAGAGCAATTACTTATTAGGTCCTGCTATGGATATAATCAAGCACATCCGATGTACTTAAAACAGGTCTGCTATGATGCAATCAAGCACAACTCATGTAATCGAAATGCCTGAATCCTTGTTCATTAAATCAATAATTCTCCACTAATGGAGGGAGGCTGCAAGAAGTGAACGATGCTTGTCGTTTGGCATTGCAATCAACAAGCACTGTGCAGCACGAGATAGTTTCAGATTGCTTTTTCTTTTGTGTACTCAACATCCCAATGATATAATGTACTCGCCTGAAGCAAAGCATGATACGGAAAAAAGCCCAACTTATTTAGGTTTCAGACACTGGCGGAGCTTCATTGTAGCAAAACCAGACCATGGCCCGCAAAGGTTAGTACTTACGGGGATGAAAACATACAATGTTTACTTCTAGAGTAGGTGCAGCAGAAACTGCGGTAAGGCTGTTTTCGGCCAAAAAGGAAAATAACTGAATAATAGTCCGTAGGATGAATATCGAGGGAGCACAAAAACTCACTTGACCCGGTCGAATTTCAGTCCCATCCTCTTGCCACCATCCTTCCCCTGAAAATGCACACATTTCCTCATCAGCTATCACTAAAGCTCCCACGCACGCCCAAATCCTTCGCAGTACGACAAGAGTAGCACAGCTAAGCGGAGCCGACTCTTGGGAATAAATAAGCGGCGCCACGGGGCTACATGAACAGATCGAGTGGGAAATCGAGGTGGGGGAATCTCACCGGGGAGCGGGTTGTAGTAGCCGAGGACCTCGAGGTGCTTCCCGTCGCGCGGGGAGCGGCTGTCGGCGGCCATGACCCGGTAGAAGGGCCGGTTCCGGCAGCCGAACCGCGCCAGCCGAATCCGGACCACCATGGCGACGCTTTTTTTCTTCCTCTTCCTCGCCGCCTCGCTCGTCGCCTACTCGGGTGAGGTCGTTTGGGAACAAGGGTTTTAGGTCGGGTCGGGTCGATTTCAGCTGGGATTTCCCTCTCCGGGCTGGGCCGGGCCTATCCATCATAGTTGCAAGTAAATTTGGGGCCTAAAGGAGGCGTTATTTTGGCGGGTTCATGTCTACGTTTGGCCCGTTGTATATGGACTTGTAAATTTAAGCTTCAGTTTCTAGGCAAAAAAAAAGGTCACTTCAAGTTAAAGCTTCATTTGAAAAAAAAACTGACCAGATTGCATTTTTTTGCAAAATCATATTCATAGATGACACGGTAAGAGGTGGTATAACTTATCACAAAAAGTATATGTAAGAATATACACGAGGTTACAGAAACGTGTGCACTAACACACTAGAACACTAACAAAATGTGTCGACTACAGGAGGAATCTCCGACACGAAATCGGGTTTCGTAGATAGACGCGTTTTGGATGTAGAATTTTCGTGGGATCATTTTGATATATTATGCGTTTTTTTCGAGTTCGTATGCAACCAGAAATCCAGTTTGATGATTTTCCCACGCAATTTTGCAAAAAAGTCGAAATTATTGTTTGTTAATTCTCAGTGGTAAAAGATGACATAATACATGGGCATCTTGAAGGAATTTATTTTTTGAAATTTTTATCTATTTTTCTTATTTTGTAAAGAGGTAAAAAAGGCGATCCAGGGGGGGGGGGGTGGAGTTGCGTGGGGAGTCAAAAAAAGTTCTGTGGCGCATGGAACTCATGTGCGCCACAGGTTCTTCAGCATCACCTTCAGTAGCATTTGGATCATCAACAATTGTGACACCCTCAAGATCCAAGGGACGTCCAACTCATCGGATGAATGGGGTTCCTGTCACGATGTCCACCCTTACGGCCCATAGCTAGCAACGGAGGTGGAGGCAGTAACCCCAGCGCGGAAGAGTATACGCTGCACAGATCCGATGGCCGTGCCCCAACGGATAGCCGCACCTACAACATAAGTATAGTTGTACTGTGTCACAAAAAGTTGCAGGTTTTGCAACGCAGGCCGAATAAACATCGTTTCATACTTAGAGAAATTACTTATTAGGTCTGCTATGGATATAATCAAGCACATCTGATGTACTTAAAACAGGTCCGCTATGATGCAATCAAGCACAACTCATGTAATCGAAATGCCTGAATCCTTGTTCATTAAATCAATAATTCTCCACTAATGGAGGGAGGCTGCAAGAAGTGAACGATGCTTGTCGTTTGGCATTGCAATCAACAAGCACTGTGCAAGCACGAGATAGTTTCAGCTTGCTTTTTCTTTTGTGTACTCAACATCCCAATGATATAATGTACTGCCTGAAGCAAAGCATGATACGGGAAAAAGCCCAACTTATTTAGGTTTCGTACACCGGCGGAGCTTCATTGTAGCAAAACCGCACCATGGCCCGCAAAGGTTAGTACTTACGGGGATGAAAACATACAATGTTTACTTCTAGAGTAGGTGCAGCGAAACTGCGGTAAGGCTGTTTTCGGCCAAAAAGGAAAATAACCGAATAATAGTCCGTAGGATGAATATCGAGGGAGCACAAAAACTCACTTGACCCGGTCGAATTTCAGTCCCATCCTCTTGCCACCATCCTTCCCCTGAAAATGCACACATTTCCTCATCGGCTATCACTAAAGCTCCCACGCACGCCCAAATCCTTCGCAGTACGACAAGAGTAGCACAGCTAAGCGGAGCCGACTCTTGGGAATAAATAAGCGGGCGCCACGGGGCTACATGAACAGATCGAGTGGGAAATCGAGGTGGGGGAATCTCACCGGGGAGCGGGTTGTAGTAGCCGAGGACCTCGAGGTGCTTCCCGTCGCGCGGGGAGCGGTCGTCGGCGGCCATGACCCGGTAGAAGGGCCGGTTCCGGCAGCCGAACCGCGCCGACCGGATCCGGACCACCATGGCGACGCTTTTTTCTTCCTCTTCCTCGCCGCCTTCGCCTGTCGCCTACTCTGGGTGAGGTCGTTTGGGAACAAGGGTTTTAGGTCGGGTCGGGTCGATTTCAGCTGGGATTTCCCTCTCCTGGGCTGGGCCGGGCCTATCCATCATAGTTGCAGTAAATTTGGGGCCTAAAGGAGGCGTTATTTTGGCGGGTTCATGTCTACGTTTGGCCCGTTGTATATGGACTTGTAAATTTAAGCTTCAGTTTCTAGGCAAAAAAAGGTCACTTCAAGTTAAAGCTTCATTTGAAAAAAAAATTGACCAGATTGCATTTTTTGTGCAAAATCATATTCATAGATGACACGGTAAGAGGTGGTATAACTTATCACAAAAAGTATATGTAAGAATATACACGAGGTTACATAAACGTGTGCACTAACACACTAGAACACTAACAAAATGTGTCGACTACAGGAGGAATCTCTGACACGAAATCAGGTTTCGTAGATAGACGCGTTTTGGATGTAGAATTTTCGTGGGATCATTTTGATATATTATGCGTTTTTTTTCGAGTTCGTATGCAACCAGAAATCCAGTTTGATGATTTTCCCACGCAATTTTGCAAAAAAGTCGAAATTATTGTTTGTTAATTCTCAGTGGTAAAAGATGACATAATACATGGGCATCTTGAAGGAATTTATTTTTTGAAATTTTTATCTATTTTTCTTATTTTGTAAAGAGGTAAAAAAGGCGATCCAGGGGGGGGGGGGTGGAGTTGCGTGGGGAGTCAAAAAAGTTCTCGTGGCGCATGGAACTCATGTGCGCCACATGTTCTTCAAAGATCACCTTCAGTAGCATTGGGATCATCAACAATTGTGACACCCTCAAGATCCAAGGGACGTCCAGCTCATCGGATGAATGGGGTTCCTGTCACGATGTCCACCCCTTACGGCCCATAGCTAGCAACGGAGGTGGAGGCGGAACCCCAGCGCGGAAGAGTATACGCTGCACAGATCCGATGGTCTGTGCCCCAACAGATAGCCGACACCTACAACATAAGTATAGTTGTACCGTGTCACAAAAAGTTGCAGGTTTTGCAGCAATAGAGCCGAATAAACATGCCGTGTCATACTTAGAGCAATTACTTATTAGGTCCGCTATGGATATAATCAAGCACATCTCGATGTACTTAAAACAGGTCTGCTATGATGCAATCAAGCACAACTCATGTAATCGAAATGCCTGAATCCTTGTTCATTAAATCAATAATTCTCCACTAGTGGAGGGAGGCTGCAAGAAGTGAACGATGCTTGTCGTTTGGCATTGCAATCAACAAGCACTGTGCAGCACGAGATAGTTTCAATTGCTTTTTTTTGTGTACTCAACATCCCAATGATATAATGTACTGCCTGAAGCAAAGCATGATACGGGAAAAAATCCCAACTTATTTAGGTTTCAGACACTGGCGGAGCTTCATTGTAGCAAAACCAGACCATGGCCCGCAAAGGTTAGTACTTATGGGGATGAAAACATACAATGTTTACTTCTAGAGTAGGTGCAGCAGAAACTGCGGTAAGGCTGTTTTCGGCCAAAAAGGAAAATAACTGAATAATAGTTTGTAGGATGAATATCGAGGGAGCACAAAAACTCACTTGACCCGGTCGAATTTCAGTCCCATCCTCTTGCCACCATCCTTCCCTGAAAATGCACACATTTCCTCATCAGCTATCACTAAAGCTCCCACGCACGCCCAAATCCTTCGCAGGTACGACAACGAGTAGCACGGCTAAGCGGAGCCGACTCTCGGGAATAAATAAGCGGGCGCCACGGGGCTACATGAACAGATCGAGTGGGAAAACGAGGTGGGGGAATCTCACCGGGGAGCGGGTTGTAGTAGCCGAGGACCTCGAGGTGCTTCCCGTCGCGCGGGGAGCGGCTGTCGGCGGCCATGACCCGGTAGAAGGGCCGGTTCCGGCAGCCGAACCGTGCCAGCCGGATCCGGACCACCATGGCGACGCTTTTTTTCTTCCTCTTCCTCGCCGCCTTTGCCTGTCGCCTACTCTGGGTGAGGTCGTTTGGGAACAAGGGTTTTAGGTCGGGTCGGGTCGATTTCAGCTGGGATTTCCCTCTCATGGGCTGGGCCGGGCCTATCCATCATAGTTGCAGTAAATTTGGGGCCTAAAGGAGGCGTTATTTTGGCGGGTTCATGTCTACGTTTGGCCCGTTGTATATGGACTTGTAAATTTAAGCTTCAGTTTCTAGGAAAAAAAAGGTCACTTCAAGTTAAAGCTTCATTTGAAATTTTTTTTGACCAGATTGCATTTTTTGTGCAAAATCATATTCATAGATGACACGGTAAGAGGTGGTATAACTTATCACAAAAAGTATATGTAAGAATATACACGAGGTTACAGAAACGTGTGCACTAACACAATAGAACACTAACAAAATGTGTCGACTACAGGAGGAATCTCTGACACGAAATCAGGTTTCGTAGATAGACGCGTTTTGGATGTAGAATTTTCGTGGAATCATTTTGATATATTATGCATTTTTTTTCGAGTTCGTATGCAACCAGAAATCCACGGAGGGGGGGTGGTAAAAGATGACATAATACATGGGCATCTTGAAGGAATTTATTTTTTGAAATTTTTATCTATTTTTCTTATTTTGTAAAGAGGTAAAAAAAAGCGATCCACGGGGGGGGGGGGTGGAGTTGCGTGGGGAGTCAAAAAAGTTTTGTGGCGCATGGAACTCATGTGCGCCACGGGTTCTTCGACATCACCTTCGGTAGCATTGGGATCATCAACAATTGTGACACCCTCAAGATCCAAGGGACGTCCGAGTCATCGGATGAATGGGGTTCCTGTCACGATGTCCACCCTTACGGCCCATAGCTAGCAACGGAGGTGGAGGCGAGAACCCCGGCGCGGAAGAATATACGCTGCACGGGATCCGATGGCTGTGCCCCAACGGATAGCCGGTACCTACAACATAAGTATAGTTGTACTTGTGTCACAAAAAGTTGCAGGTTTTGCGGCGCGAGGCCGAATAAACATCGTGTCATACTTAGAGCAATTACTTATTAGGTCTGCTATGGATATAATCAAGCACATCTGATGTACTTAAAACAGGTCTGCTATGATGCAATCAAGCACAACTCATGTAATCGAAATGCCTGAATCCTTGTTCATTAAATCAATAATTCTCCACTAATGGAGGGAGGCTGCAAGAAGTGAACGATGCTTGTCGTTTGGCATTGCAATCAACAAGCATTGTGCAGCACGAGATAGTTTCGAGTTGCTTTTTCTTTTGTGTACTCAACATCCCAATGATATAATGTACTTGCTCGAAGCAAAGCATGATACGGGAAAAAAGCCTAACTTATTTAGGTTTCAGACACTGGCGGAGCTTCATTGTAGCAAAACCAGACCATGGCCCACAAAGGTTAGTACTTACGGGGATGAAAACATAGAATGTTTACTTCTAGAGTAGGTGCAGCAGAAACTACGGTAAGGCTGTTTTCGGCCAAAAAGGAAAAAAACTGAATAATAGTCAGTAGGATGAATATCGAGGGAGCACAAAAACTCACTTGACCCGGTCGAATTTCAGTCCCATCCTCTTGCCACCATCCTTCCCTGAAAATGCACACATTTCCTCATCAGCTATCACTAAAGCTCCCACGCACGCCCAAATCCTTCGCAGGTACGACAAGAGTAGCACAGCTAAGCGGAGCCGACTCTTGGGAATAAATAAGCGGGCGCCACGGGGCTACATGAACGGATCGAGTGGGAAATCGAGGTGGGGGAATCTCACCGGGGAGCGGGTTGTAGTAGCCGAGGACCTCGAGGTGCTTCCCGTCGTGCGGGGAGCGGCTGTCGGTGGCCATGACCCGGTAGAAGGGCCGGTTCCGGCAGCCGAACCGCGCCAGCCGAATCCGGACCACCACGGCGACGCTTTTTTTCTTCCTCTTCCTCGCCGCCTTCGCATGTCGCCTACTCTGGGTGAGGTCATTTGGGAACAAGGGTTTTAGGTCGGGTCGGGTCGATTTCAGCTGGGATTTCCCTCTCCTGGGCTGGGCCGGGCCTATCCATCATAGTTGCAGTAAATTTGGGGCCTAAAGGAGGCGTTATTTTGGCGGGTTCTGATACGTCTCCAACGTATCGATAATTTCTTGTGTTCCATGCCACATTATTGATGTTATCTACATGTTATATGCACACTTTATGTCATATTCGTGCATTTTCTGGAACTAACCTATTAACAAGATGCCGAAGTGCCGGTTCTGTTTTCTGCTGTTTTTGGTTTCGAAATCCTAGTAACGAAATATTCTCGGAATCGGACGAAATCAACGCCCAAGTTCCTATTTTGCCCGGAAGCATCCAGAACACCCGAGAACCGCCAGAGAGGGGGCACAGGGCCACCAAACCCTAGGCCGGCGCGGCCAAGGGTGGGGCCGCGCCCCCCTAGGGTGTGGCCCCCCCTTCGACCTTCCTGCGCCGCCTCTCCGCCTATAAAAAGCCCCTGGATCAGAAAACCCGGGACGATTGACGAAACCCACAGAAACCTTCCAGAGCCGCCGCCATCGCGAAGCCAAGATCTGGGGGACAGGATCTCTGTTCCGGCACCCTGCCGGAGCGGGGAAGTGCCCCCGGAAGGCTTCTCCATCGACACCGCTGCCATCTCCACCGCCATCTTCATCACCGCTGCTGCTCCCATGAGGAGGAGTAGTTCTCCATCGAGGCTCGGGGCTGTACCGGTAGCTATGTGGTTCATCTCTCTCCTATGTGCTTCAATACAATAATCTCATGAGCTGCCTTACATGATTGAGATTCATATGATGATGCTTGTAATCTAGATGTCATTATGCTAGTCAAGTGAGTTTTACTTATGTGATCTCCGGAGACTCCTCGTCCCACGTGTGTAAAGGTGACGGTGTGTGCACCGTGTGGGTCTCTTAGGCTAGATTTCACAGAATACTTATTCACTGTTGAATGGCATAGTGAGGTGCTTATTTATATCTCTTTAAGATTGCAGCATGTTTTGTATCACAATTTATCCATGTGCTACTCTAGTGATTTGTTATTAAAGTAGTTTATTCCTCATGCATGTGTGCAAAGGTGACAGTGCGTGCACCGTGTTCGTACTTGGTTTATGCTATGATCATGATCTCTTGTAGATTGCGAAGTTAACTATTGCTATGATATATTGATGTGATCTATTCCTCCTACATATGCATGAAGGTGACAGTGTGCATGCTATGCTAGTACTTGGTTTAGTCTGTTGATCTATCTTACACTAAAGGTTACTTAAACATGAGCATTATTGTGGAGCTTGTTAACTCCGGCATTGAGGGTTCGTGTAATCCTACGCAATGTGTTCATCATCCAACAAAAGTGTAGAGTATGCATTTATCCGTTCTGTTATGTGATCAATGTTGAGAGTGTCCACTAGTGAAAGTGTAATCCCTAGGCCTTGTCCCTAAATACTGCTGAGTTACTACTTGCTTGTTTCTTGTTTCTTTGCGTTACTACTTGCTGCGTTACTACTGCTTGCGTTACTACTGCTTGTTTACTCGTCTCGGGCAAAGCAACTGTTACGTTGCCGTTGCTACTACTTATTCATACCACCTGTATTTCACTATCTCTTCGCCGAACTAGTGCACCTATTAGGTGTGTTGGGGACACAAGAGACTTCTTGCTTTGTGGTTGCAGGGTTGCATGAGAGGGATATCTTTGACCTCTTCCTCCCGGAGTTCGATAAACCTTGGGTATCCACTTAAGGGAAACTTGCTGCTGTTCTACAAACCTCTGCTCTTGGAGGCCCAACACTGTCTACAAGAATAGAAGCTCCCGTAGACATCAAGCACTTTTACAGGCGCCGTTGCCGGGGAGGAAAGGTAAAAGGCTCTCATACTACGGTCCCGGGTAAAGTATTTTTACGGCGCCGTCGTGTGTGTGCTCGAAGCTATTTCCTTTAGATCCTGCAATTGCATCTTTTTGTTTCTTGTTTACACTAGTTTGGCATAATGTACAAGAGTGAGCTTCTTATTCTATTTCCTGATTTAAAACATGGATTGTTTGATGCAAAAATTAAAAAACCTATGAAATCTTGTTTGCATGCTGGTAGTAATATTAGTATGAACGCTTTGAACACCATTGTTGATAATGATATAGAAAGTTCTAAGCTTGGGGAAGCTGGTTTTCATGATCTTTTTAGTCCCCCAAGCATTGAGGAGAAAATTTTCTTTGATGATACTTTGCCTCCTATTTATGATGATTATAATGATAGTGGTCTTTTGGTGCCACCTACTATGGAGAGTGAATTTGATTATGATTACAATATGCCTCCTATATTTGATGATGAGAATAATAATGATAGCTACTTTGTTGAATTTGCTCCCACTACAACTAATAAAATTGATTATGCCTATGTGGAGAGTAATAATTTTATGCATGAGACTCATGATAAGAATGCTTTATGTGATAGTTATATTGTTGAGTTTGCTCATGTTGCTACTGAAAGTTATTATGAGAGAGGAAAATATGGTTGTAGGAATTTTCATGTTACTAAAACACCTCTCTATGTGCTGAAATTTTTGAAGCTACACTTGTTTTATCTTCCTATGCTTGTTACTTTGCTCTTCATGAACTTGTTTATTTACAAGATTCCTATGCATAGGAAGCATGTTAGACTTAAATGTGTTTTGTATTTGCCTCTTGATGCTCTCTTTTGCTTCAAATACTATTTCTTGCGAGTGCATCATCAAAACTGCTGAGCCCATCTTAATGGCTATAAAGAAAAGAACTTCTTGGGAGATAACCCATGTGTTATTTTGCTACAGTACTTTGTTTTATATTTGTGTCTTGGAAGTTGTTTACTACTGTAGCAACCTCTCCTTATCTTAGTTTTGTGTTTTGTTGTGCCAAGTAAAGTCTTTGATAGTAAAGTAAGTACTAGATTTGGATTACTGCGCAGAAACAGATTTCTTTGCTGTCACGAATCTGGGTCTAATTCTCTGTAGGTAACTCAGAAAATTATGCCAATTTACGTGAGTGATCCTCAGATATGTACGCAACTTTCATTCAATTTGAGCATTTTCGTTTGAGCAAGTCTGGTGGCCTAATAAAATCCATCTTTACGGACTGTTCTGTTTTGACAGATTCTGTCTTTTATTTCGCATTGCCTCTTTTGCTATGTTGGATAAATTTCTTTGATCCATTAATGTCCAGTAGCTTTATGCAATGTCCAGAAGTGTTAAGAATGATTGTGTCACCTCTGAACATGTTAATTTTTATTGTCCACTAACCCTCTAATGAGTTGTTTCGAGTTTGGTGTGGAGGAAGTTTTCAAGGGTCAAGAGAGGAGGATGATATACTACGATCAAGAAGAGTGAAAAGTCTAAGCTTGGGGATGCCCCGGTGGTTCACCCCTGCATATTCTAAGAAGACTCAAGCGTCTAAGCTTGGGGATGCCCAAGGCATCCCCTTCTTCATCGACAAATTATCAGGTTCCTTCTCTTGAAACTATATTTTTATTCGGCCACATCTTATGTACTTTACTTGGAGCGTCTGTTTTTTTTTGTTTATGTTTGAATAAGTTCATCATGCTTGTGTGGGAGAGAGACACGCTCCGCTGGTTCGTATGAACACATGTGTTCTTAGCTCATAGTATTCATGGCGAAGTTTCTTCTTCGTTAATTTGTTATATGGTTGGAATTGGAAAATGATACATGTAGTAATTGCTATAATGTCTTGGGTAATGTGATACTTGGCAATTGTTGTGCTCATGTTTAAGCTCTTGCATCATATACTTTGCACCTATTAGTGAAGAATACATAGAGCATGCTAAAATTTGGTTTGCATAATTGGTCTCTCTAAAGTCTAGATAATTTCTAGTATTGAGTTTTGAACAACAAGGAAGACGGTGTAGAGTCTTATAATGTTTTCAATATGTCTTTTATGTGAGTTTTGCTGCACCGGTTCATCCTTGTGTTTGTTTCAAATAAGCCTTGCTAGCCTAAACCTTTTATCGAGAGGGAATACTTCTCATGCATCCAAAATACTTGAGCCAACCACTATGCCATTTGTGTCCACCATACCTACCTATACTACATGGTATTTTCCCGCCATTCCAAAGTAAATTGCTTGAGTGCTACCTTTAAAATTCCATCATTCACCTTTGCAATATATAGCTCATGGGACAAATAGCTTAAAAACTATTGTAGTATTGAATATGTAATTATGCACTTTATCTCTTATTAAGTTGCTTGTTGTGCGATAACCATGTTCACCGGGGAACGCCATCAACTCATTGTTGAATTTCATGTGAGTTGCTATGCATGTTCGTCTTGTCTGAAGTAAGGGCGATCTACACTGAGTTGAATGGTTTGAGCATGCATATTGTGAGAGAAGAACATTGGGCCGCTAACTAAAGCCATGATTCATGGTGGAAGTTTCAGTTTTGGACAAATATCCTCAAATCTCTAATGAGAAAAGAATTAATTGTTGTCAAATGCTTAAAGCATTAAAAGAGGAGTCCATTATCCGTTGTCTATGTTGTCCCGGTATGGATGTCTAAGTTGAGAATAATCAAAAGCGAGAAATCCAAATGCGAGCTTTCTCCTTAGACCTTTGTACAGGCGGCATAGAGGTACCCCTTTGTGAAACTTGGTTAAAGCATATGTATTGCGGTGATAATCCAGGTAGTCCAAGCTAATTAGGACAAGGTGCGAGCACTATTGGTACACTATGCATGAGGCTTGCAACTTATAAGATATAATTTACATGATGCATATGCTTTATTACTACCGTTGACAAAATTGTTTCATGTTTTCAAAATCAAAGCTCTAGCACAAATATAGCAATCGATGCTTTTCCTCTATGATGACCATTCTTTTACTTTTAATGTTGAGTCAGTTCACCTATTTCTCTCCATCTCAAGAAGCAAACACTTGTGTGAACTGTGCATTGATTCTTACATATTTGCATATTGCATTTGTTATATTGCTTTGCATTGACAATTATCCATGAGATATACATGTTACAAGTTGAAAGCAACCGCTGAAACTTAATCTTCTTTTGTGTTGCTTCAATGCTTTTACTTTGAACTAGCAAGGTGGCCCTCGCAAATGCGAGGGCACCATCTTTAATTGTTGAAAGTAGTAGAAATAAATTATTTTAGTCATTTAAACTGTTTAAAATGACATGTATATTTTTTGATTGGAAACAATAAAATATTGTCATGTTTTCACCGGAAATTTATGCTAATGAAATATCGTATGCATGGAGAACTTAACTAATTTGTGAACTATTGTTGGTCTCTTGCATTTGCAACAACACGATACTAACGCATTTACGATTTGTTTTGCATCTGACATTTTATAGCCCATAATAAAAAAAAAATGGTATGTAGCAACATGAGGATGCAAGCCATATTTCATCAGTATACAAATAGCCTAAAATTTCCTATGAATATCGTTGCATACATAATTTGGCTAAAGTCATGGGATCTGTTGGTAACGTCCATTATAAGGGCTCATCATATCAATATCATATACTTACTCCGAAGACATGTTTCACGGGACGGAGGGAGTCTATGGTTGTTGTAATGGCACTATTGTCAGACTATGTACTAACTAAATGTATGTTTTCACGGAACAATAAATAGATATACACATGATGACAAATCATCAACTTACAAATAAGCTCCTTCTGATTCTCACATAGAACTACTGAAGTAATATCGTAGCTCTACCTCTAACTTCTTATCATTTCTACTGCTCATGTTCCCTCTTCACACGGGCATAAAAATCAATATAAGCATAATCAAGTGATGTACTGAAATAATTTATAGACTAATTGGAAACTGGCTTAAAATTATTTTAGAAGTAGCTCCTTATGTATCAGTGGACGATGTCGAGAGGGTGACAATGGGCTTCTAGAGCACTCCTTGTTGGCTTCTCGGCTGACCGACATAGGAGCGCGAGGACAGCGGCGCATCGAATGGACACCGTCGATGGACATGCATCCATGCTCAGTTTGAGAGACTTTTTTTCTTCCTTTAGGCATACTCTATATACGCATGCATTATGCACCAGTGTAAATCGCGACAACATGGAATATGTGCGTGTAAGATATGTAATCTCCGTTTGCGAATAAGTGTATATTTTCCGTTTTGAAAGTCAAACATTTGAAATTCAATCCTTTTTAGACAAAATAGTGTCATAAAATTATTTTTATTAGTGAACTACATGTGAAGATGAATCAAGCGATACTTGCCATAAATGCTGCTACTTTTTGCTTCAAAGTTAGTCAAAGTTAACAAAATTTTATATATAAGATAAAATTAAATATACACTTATATTTGTGGATGGAATAGTTTTTTTTTTTGGTAAAAAATTTGGGGTAGCAATCGGCCGATCAATCCACCGGTATCCCAGTGCATGGTACGATTTTGTTTTACCAAACATGCATACATGGCACATCGAGCAGAGAACCTATTTTAGACTACGTGGAGAAGATATATGTTGGCAAACCGTTGAGCTAGACATTGACATGGGCTGAATCAGTCAAGCCGATCAGATCGCTAATGTTTTATATGGAAGATTGTGGCGGTGAGCGATATTGTACCAGAAGGAGATTGGAAGTAGACAGTGTAGAAAAGATATGTGATGGAAAACCGTGGCCATGGACATGGGCCTGAATTAGTACAGCCGATTAGATTGTTACTATTTTTTGTACAGAACAGATCGTGACGATGAGGGATATTGTACCAGGAGTTGAGGAGATCAGAAGTGTTTTTAAGCAATCGAACCGTTTTTCTAGCCATAAAGCGGGAGAGAGCAAGGACCCATCGTGGCTGATTCCAATTTAATACTCTAGTAATAAAAGGTACGTGCCAAACAACATGTTTTTGTACACGTTTATGTTAACAAAGTGTGTTAATCTCAGCCATTATAATTAGGTCCCACCAAAATCGGACGACTTATATAATTTCAGTGATGTGGATTAACCTCGTGTCTCTATTTTAAACCTCTGTATTTTGCTTTTAATATATAATAGATTATTGCTTTATGAGTTAACTCTTATGCAAGACTTATTGATGCTTGTCTTGAAGTGCTATTCATGAAAAGTTTTTGCTATATGATTCAGTTGTTTACTGATGTCTACGGGAGCTTCTATTCTTGTAGACGGTGTTGGGCCTCCAAGAGCAGAGGTTTGTAGAACAGCAGCAAGTTTCCCTTAAGTGGATACCCAAGGTTTATCGAACTCAGGGAGGAAGAGGTCAAAGATATCCCTCTCATGCAACCCTGCAACCACAAAGCAAGAAGTCTCTTGTGTCCCCAACACACCTAATAGGTGCACTAGTTCGGCGAAGAGATAGTGAAATACAGGTGGTATGAATAAGTAGTAGCAACGGCAGAAAAGTGCTCTGCCCAGGACAGTAAACAAGCAGTAGTAACGCAGCAGTAGTAACGCAGCAGTAGTAAACAAGCAGTAGTAACGCAGCAGTAGTAACTCAGCAGTAGTAACGCAGCAGTAGTAAACAAGCAGTAGTAACTCAGCAGTATTTAGGAA
The DNA here is from genome assembly GCF_022539505.1 of Lolium rigidum. Lineage (NCBI taxonomy): Eukaryota > Viridiplantae > Streptophyta > Magnoliopsida > Poales > Poaceae > Lolium > Lolium rigidum. The sequence continues at coordinate 262,162,438 of NC_061508.1, forward strand.
CAAGGCCTAGGGATTACACTTTCACTAGTGGACACTCTCAACATTGATCACATAACAGAATAGATAAATGCATACTCTACACTTTTGTTGGATGATGAACACATTGCGTAGGATTACACGAACCCTCAATGCCGGAGTTAACAAGCTCCACAATAATGCTCATGTTTAAGTAACCTTTAGTGTAAGATAGATCAACGAGACTAAACCAAGTACTAGCATAGCATGCACACTTGTCACCTTCATGCATATGTAGGAGGAATAGATCACATCAATATTATCATAGCAATAGTTAACTTCGCAATCTACAAGAGATCTTGATCATAGCATAAACCAAGTACTAACACGGTGCACGCACTGTCACCTTTGCACACATGCAGGAGGAATAAACTACTTTAATAACACATCACTAGAGTAGCACATAGATAAATTGTGATACAAACATGCTGCAATCATAAAGAGATATAAATAAGCACCTCACTATGCCATTCAATGAGTAAGTATTCTGTGAAATATGGCCTAAGAGACCCACACGGTGCACACACTCGTCACCTTTACACACGTGGGACTAGGAGTCTCCGGAGATCACATAGGTAAAACTCACTTGACTAGCATAATGACATCTAGATTACAAGCATCATCATATGAATCTCAATCATGTAAGGCAGCTCATGAGATTGAAGTACATAGGAGAGAGATGAACCACATAGCTACCGGTACAGCCCCGAGCCTCGATGGAGAACTACTCCCTCCTCATGGGAGCAGCAGCGGTGATGAAGAAGGCGGTGGAGATGGCAGCGGTGTCGATGGAGAAGCCTTCCGGGGGCACTTCCCCGCTCCGGCAGGGTGCCGGAACAGAGATCCTGTCCCCCAGATCTTGGCTTCGCGATGGCGGCGGCTCTGGAAGGTTTTCGTGGGTTTCGTCAATTCGTCTCGGGTTTTCTGATCCAGGGGCTTTATATAGGCGAAGATGCGGCGCAGGAAGGTCGAAGGGCTGGCCAAACCCTAGGGGGGCGCGGGCCCCCCCTAGGCCGCGCCAGGCTATGGTGTGGTGGGCCTGTGCCCCCCCTCTGGTCCCTCTCGTGTGTTCTGGATGCTTCCGGGGATTCTAAGATCTTTGGCGTTGATTTCGTCCGATTCCGAGAATATTTCGTTACTAGGATTTCCGAAACCAAAAACAGCGAGAAAACGAGAGCTGGCACTTCGGCATCTTGTTAATAGGTTAGTTCCAGAAAATGCACGAATATGACATAAAGTGTGCATAAAACATGTAGATAACATCAATAATGTGGCATGGAACACAAGAAATTATCGATACGTTGGAGACGTATCGGCATCCCCAAGCTTAGTTACTGCTCGTCCCGAGCGAGGTAAAACGATAACAAAGATAATTTCTGGAGTGACATGCCATCATAAACTTGATCATACTATTTGTAAAGCATATGTAGTGAATGCAGCGATCAAAACAATGGTAATGACATGAGTAAACAACTGAATCACATAGCAAAGACTTTTCATGAATAGCACTTCAAGACAAGCATCAATAAGTCTTGCATAAGAGTTAACTCATAAAGCAATAATTCAAAGTAAGGGTATTGAAGCAACACAAAGGAAGATTAAGTTTCAGCGGTTGCTTTCAACTTGTAACATGTATATCTCATGGATAATTGTCAATGCAAAGCAATATAACAAATGCAATATGCAAATATGTAAGAATCAATGCACAGTTCACACAAGTGTTTGCTTCTTGAGGTGGAGAGAAATAGGTGAACTGACTCAACAATAAAAGTAAAAGAATGGTCCTTCAAAGAGGAAAGCATCGATTGCTATATTTGTGCTAGAGCTTTGATTTTGAAAACATAAAGAGAGCATAAAAGTAAAGTTTTGAGAGGTGTTTGTTGTTGTCAACGAATGGTAGCGGGTACTCTAACCCCCTTGCCGGACAAACCTTCAAAGAGCGGCTCCCATTTTATTTTATTTTTGGATGGCACTCCTTCCAACCTTTCTTTCACAAACCATGGCTAACCGAATCCTCGGGTGCCTGCCAACAATCTCATACCATGAAGGAGTGCCCTTTTATTTTAGTTTTATTATGATGACACTCCTCCCAACCTTTGCTTACACAAGCCATGGCTAACCGAATCATTCGGGTGCCGTCCAACAATCACATACCATGGAGGAGTGTCTATTTTTGGTTAATTAATTTGGGACTGGGAATCCCATTGCCGGCTCTTTTTGCAAAATTATTGGATAAGCGGATGAAGCCACTAGTCCATTGGTGAAAGTTGCCCAACAAGATTGAAAGATAAACACCACATACTTCCTCATGAGCTATAAAACATTGACACAAATCAGAGGTGATAAATTTTGAATTGTTTAAAGGTAGCACTCAAGCAATTTACTTTGGAATGGCGGGAAATACCATGTAGTAGGTAGGTATGGTGGACACAAATGGCATAGTGGTTGGCTCAAGTATTTTGGATGCATGAGAAGTATTCCCTCTCGATACAAGGTTTAGGCTAGCAAGGCTTATTTGAAACAAACACAAGGATGAACCGGTGCAGCAAAACTCACATAAAAGACATATTGAAAACATTATAAGACTCTACACCGTCTTCCTTGTTGTTCAAAACTCAATACTAGAAATTATCTAGACTTTAGAGAGACCAATTATGCAAACCAAATTTTAGCATGCTCTATGTATTCTTCACTAATAGGTGCAAAGTATATGATGCAAGAGCTTAAACATGAGCACAACAATTGCCAAGTATCACATTACCCAAGACATTATAGCAATTACTACATGTATCATTTTCCAATTCCAACCATATAACAATTTAACGAAGAGGAAACTTCGCCATGAATATTATGAGCTAAGAACACATGTGTTCATATGAACCAGCGGAGCGTGTCTCTCTCCCACACAAGCATGATGTAATCCAATTTATTCAAACAAAAACAAAAACAAAAACAAACCGACGCTCCAAGAAAAAGCACATAAGATGTGGCCGAATAAAAATATAGTTTCAGGGGAGGAACCTGATAATTTGTTGATGAAGAAGGGGATGCCTTGGGCATCCCCAAGCTTAGACGCTTGAGTCTTCTTGATATATGCAGGGATGAACCACCGGGGCATCCCCAAGCTTAGAGCTTTCACTCTCCTTGATCATAGTATATCATCCTCCTCTCTTGACCCTTGAAAACTTCCTCCACACCAAACTCGAAACAACTCATTAGAGGGTTAGTGCACAATATAAATTGATATATTCAGAGGTGACACAATCATTCTTAACACTTCTGGACATTGCATAATGCTACTGGACATTAATAGATCAAAGAAATTCATCCAACATAGCGAAAGAGGCAATGCGAAATAAAAGGCAGAATCTGTCAAAACAGAACAGTTCGTATTGACGAATTTTAAAATGGCACCAGACTTGCTCAAATGAAAATGCTCAAATTGAATGAAAGTTGCGTACATATCTGAGGATCATGCACGTAAATTGGCATAATTTTCTGAGCTTCCTGCAGGGCAGTGGGCTCAGATTCGTGACAGCAAAGAAATCTGGAACTGCGCAGTAATCCAAATCTAGTACTTACTTTTCTATCAACGGCTTAACTTGGCACAACAAAACACAAAACTAAGATAAGGAGAGGTTGCTACAGTAGTAAACAACTTCCAAGACACAAATATAAAACAAAGTACTGTAGCAAAATAACACATGGGTTATCTTCCAAGAAGTTCTTTCGTTTTAGCCATTAAGATGGGCTCAAGCGGTTTTAATGATGCACTCGCAAGAAATAGTATTTGAAGCAAAAGAGAGCATCAAGAGGCAAATTCAAAACACATTTAAGTCTAACATGCTTCCTATGCATAGGAATCTTGTAAATAAACAAGTTCATGAAGAGCAAAGTAACAAGCATAGGAAGATAAAACAAGTGTAGCTTCAAAAATTTCAGCACATAGAGAGGCATTTTAGTAACATGAAAATTTCTACAACCATATTTTCCTCTCTCATAATAACTTTCAGTAGCAACATGAGCAAACTCAACAATATAACTATCAAATGAAACATTCTTATCATGAGTCTCATGCACAAAATTATTACTACTCCCAACATAAGCATAATCAGTTTTATTAGTTGTAGTGGGAGCAAATTCAACAAAGTAGCTATCATTATTATTCTCATCATCAAATATAGGAGGCATATTGTAATCATAATCAAATTCACTCTCCATAGTAGGTGGCACCAAAAGACCACTATCATTATAATCATCATAAATAGGAGGCAAAGTATCATCAAAGAAAATTTTCTCCTCAATGCTTGGGGGACTAAAAATATCATGAAAACCAGCTTCCCCAAGCTTAGAACTTTCTATATCATTATCAACAATGGTGTTCAAAGCGTTCATACTAATATTACTACCAGCATGCAAATAAGATTTCATAGGTTTTTTAATTTTCGCATCAAACAATCCATGTTTTAAATCGGGAAATAGAATAAGAAGCTCACTCTTGTACATTATGCCAAACTAGTGTAAACAAGAAACAACAAGATGCAATTGCAGGATCTAAAGGAAATAGCTTCGAGCACACAAACGACGGCGCCGAGAAAAATACTTTACACGAGACCGTAGTATGAGAGCCTTTTTACCTTTCCTCCCCGGCAACGGCGCCGGAAAAGTGCTTGATGTCTACGGGAGCTTCTATTCTTGTAGACAGTGTTGGGCCTCCAAGATCGGAGGTTTGTAGAACAGCGACAAGTTTCCCTTAAGTGGATACCCAAGGTTTATCGAACTCGGGGAGGAAGAGGTCAAAGATATCCCTCTCATGCAACCACTGCAACCACAAAGCAAGAAGTCTCTTGTGTCCCCAACACACCTAATAGGTGCACTAGTTCGGCGAAGAGATAGTGAAATACGGGTGGTATGAATAAGTAGTAGCAACGGCGAGAAAAGTGCTACGCCGGGACGATAAACAAGCGGTAGTAACGCAGCGGTAGTAACGCAGCGGTAGTAAACAAGCGGTAGTAACGCAGCGGTAGTAACTCAGCAGTAGTAACGCAGCGGTAGTAAACAAGCGGTAGTAACTCAGCGGTATTTAGGAACAAGGCCTAGGGATTACACTTTCACTAGTGGACACTCTCAACATTGATCACATAACAGAATAGATAAATGCATACTCTACACTTTTGTTGGATGATGAACACATTGCGTAGGATTACACGAACCCTCAATGCCGGAGTTAACAAGCTCCACAATAATGCTCATGTTTAAGTAACCTTTAGTGTAAGATAGATCAACGAGACTAAACCAAGTACTAGCATAGCATGCACACTTGTCACCTTCATGCATATGTAGGAGGAATAGATCACATCAATATTATCATAGCAATAGTTAACTTCGCAATCTACAAGAGATCTTGATCATAGCATAAACCAAGTACTAACACGGTGCACGCATCTGTCACCTTTGCACACATGCGGGAGGAATAAACTACTTTAATAACACATCACTAGAGTAGCACATAGATAAATTGTGATACAAACATGCTGCAATCATAAAGAGATATAAATAAGCACCTCACTATGCCATTCAATGAGTAAGTATTACGTGAAATATGGCCTAAGAGACCCACACGGTGCACACATTGTCACCTTTACACACGTGGGACTAGGAGTCTCCGGAGATCACATAGGTAAAACTCACTTGACTAGCATAATGACATCTAGATTACAAGCATCATCATATGAATCTCAATCATGTAAGGCAGCTCATGAGATTGAAGTACATAGGAGAGAGATGAACCACATAGCTACCGGTACGGCCCAGAGCCTCGATGGAGAACTACTCCCTCCTCATGGGAGCGGCGAGCGGTGATGAAGAAGGCGGTGGAGATGGCAGCGGTGTCGATGGAGAAGCCTTCCGGGGGCACTTCCCCGCTCCGGCAGGGTGCCGGAACAGAGATCATGTCCCCCAGATCTTGGCTTCGCGATGGCGGCGGCTCTGGAAGGTTTTCGTGGGTTTCGTCAATTCGTCTCGGGTTTTCGATCCAGGGGCTTTATATAGGCGAAGAGGCGGCGCAGGGAAGGTCGAAGGGCTGGCCAAACCCTAGGGGGCGCGGGCCCCCCTAGGCCGCGCCGAGCTATGGTGTGGTGGGCCTGTGCCCCCCTCTGGTCCCTCTCGTGTGTTCTGGATGCTTCGGGGATTCTAAGATCTTTGGCGTTGATTTCGTCCGATTCCGAGAATATTTCGTTACTAGGATTTCCGAAACCAAAAATAGCGAGAAAACGAGAGCGGCACTTCGGCATCTTGTTAATAGGTTAGTTCCAGAAAATGCACGAATATGACATAAAGTGTGCACAAAACATGTAGATAACATCAATAATGTGGCATGGAACACAAGAAATTATCGATACGTTGGAGACGTATCATTTACTCATGTCATTACCATTGTTTTAATCGCTGCATTCATTACATATGCTTTACAAATAGTATGATCAAGTTTATGATGGCATGTCACTCCAGAAATTATCTTTGTTATCGTTTTACCTGCTCGGGACGAGCAGAACTAAGCTTGGGGATGCTGATACGTCTCCAACATATCGATAATTTCTTGTGTTCCATGCCACATTATTGATGTTATCTACATGTTATATGCACACTTTATGTCATATTCGTGCATTTTCTGGAACTAACCTATTAACAAGATGCCGAAGTGCCAGTTCCTGTTTTCTGCTGTTTTCGGTTTCAGAAATCCTAGTAACGAAATATTCTCGGAATCGGACGAAATCAACGCCGAAGTTCCTATTTTGCCCGGAAGCATCCAGAACACCCGAGAACCGCCAGAGAGGGGGCACAGGCCCACCAAACCCTAGGCCGGCGCGGCCAAGGGGGGGGCCGCGCCCCCTAGGGTGTGGCCCCCTTCGACCTTCTGCGCCGCCTCTCCGCCTATAAAAAGCCCCTGGATCAGAAAACCGGGACGATTGACGAAACCCACGAAACCTTCCGGAGCCGCCGCCATCGCGAAGCCAAGATCCGGGGGACAGGATCTCTGTTCCGGCACCTGCCGGAGCGGGAAGTGCCCCGGAAGGCTTCTCCATCGACACCGCTGCCATCTCCACCGCCATCTTCATCACCGCTGCTGCTCCCATGAGGAGGGAGTAGTTCTCCATCGAGGCTCGGGGCTGTACCGGTAGCTATGTGGTTCATCTCTCTCCTATGTGCTTCAATACAATAATCTCATGAGCTGCCTTACATGATTGAGATTCATATGATGATGCTTGTAATCTAGATGTCATTATGCTAGTCAAGTGAGTTTTACTTATGTGATCTCCGGAGACTCCTCGTCCCACGTGTGTAAAGGTGACAGTGTGTGCACCGTGTGGGTCTCTTAGGCTAGATTTCACAGAATACTTATTCACTGTTGAATGGCATAGTGAGGTGCTTATTTATATCTCTTTAAGATTGCAGCATGTTTTGTATCACAATTTATCCATGTGCTACTCTAGTGATTTGTTATTAAAGTAGTTTATTCCTCCGCATGTGTGCAAAGGTGACGATGCGTGCACCGTGTTAGTACTTGGTTTATGCTATGATCATGATCTCTTGTAGATTGCGAAGTTAACTATTGCTATGATATATTGATGTGATCTATTCCTCCTACATATGCATGAAGGTGACGATGTGCATGCTATGCTAGTACTTGGTTTAGTCTCGTTGATCTATCTTACACTAAAGGTTACTTAAACATGAGCATTATTGTGGAGCTTGTTAACTCCGGCATTGAGGGTTCGGTGTAATCCTACGCAATGTGTTCATCATCCAACAAAAGTGTAGAGTATGCATTTATCTGTTCTGTTATGTGATCAATGTTGAGAGTGTCCACTAGTGAAAGTGTAATCCCTAGGCCTTGTCCCTAAATACTGCTGAGTTACTACTGCTTGTTTACTTGTTTCTATTGCGTTACTACTTGCTGCGTTACTACTGTCTGCGTTACTACTGCTTGTTTACTTGTCCTGGGCAAAGCAACTGTTACGTTGCCGTTGCTACTACTTATTCATACCACCTGTATTTCACTATCTCTTCGCCGAACTAGTGCACCTATTAGGTGTGTTGGGGACACAAGAGACTTCTTGCTTTGTGGTTGCGAGGTTGCATGAGAGGGATATCTTTGACCTCTTCCTCCCTGAGTTCGATAAACCTTGGGTATCCACTTAAGGGAAACTTGCTGCTGTTCTACAAACCTCTGCTCTTGGAGGCCCAACACTGTCTACAAGAATAGAAGCTCCCGTAGACATCAGGTTCATGTCTACGTTTGGCCCGTTGTATATGGACTTGTAAATTTAAGCTTCAGTTTCTAGGCAAAAAAAATGTCACTTCAAGTTAAAGCTTCATTTCAAAAAAAAAATTGACCAGATTGCATTTTTTGTGCAAAATCATATTCATAGATGACACGATAAGAGGTGGTATAACTTATCACAAAAAGTATATGTAAGAATATACACGAGGTTACAGAAACGTGTGCACTAACACACTAGAACACTAACAAAATGTGTCGACTACAGGAGGAATCTCTGACACGAAATCAGGTTTCGTAGATAGACGCGTTTTGGATGTAGAATTTCCGCGGGATCATTTTGATATATTATGCGTTTTTTTTCGAGTTCGTATGCAACCAGAAATCCAGTTTGATGATTTTCCCACGCAATTTTGCAAAAAAGTCGAAATTATTGTTTGTTAATTCTCAGTGGTAAAAGATGACATAATACATGGGCATCTTGAAGGAATTTATTTTTTGAAATTTGTATCTATTTTCTTATTTTGTAAAGAGGTAAAAAAGGCGATCCACGGGGGGGGGGGGTGGAGTTGCGTGGGGAGTAAAAAAAGTTACGTGGCGCATGGAACTCATGTGCGCCACGGGTTCTTCAGACATCACCTTCGGTAGCATTTGGATCATCAACAATTGTGACACCCTCAAGATCCAAGGGACGTCCGGTCATCGGATGAATGGGGTTCTGTCACGATGTCCACCCTTACGGCCCATAGCTAGCAACGGAGGTGGAGGCAGAACCCCAGCGCGGAAGAGTATACGCTGCACAGGATCTGATGGCTGTGCCCCAACAAATAGCCAGTACCTACAACATAAGTATAGTTGTACTGTGTCACAAAAAGTTGCAGGTTTTGCAGCGCAGGCCGAATAAACATCGTGTCATACTTAGAGCAATTACTTATTAGGTCTGCTATGGATATAATCAAGCACATACGATGTACTTAAAACAGTGCTGCTATGATGCAATCAAGCACAACTCATGTAATCGAAATGCTGAATCCTTGTTCATTAAATCAATAATTCTCCACTAATGGAGGGAGGCTGCAAGAAGTGAATGATGCTTGTCGTTTGGCATTGCAATCAACAAGCATTGTGCAGCACGAGATAGTTTCGATTGCTTTTTCTTTTGTGTACTCAACATCCCAATGATATAATGTACTTGCACGAAGCAAAGCATGATACGGGAAAAAAGCCTAACTTATTTAGGTTTCAGACACTGGCGGAGCTTCATTGTAGCAAAACCAGACCATGGCCCGCAAAGGTTAGTACTTACGGGGATGAAAACATAGAATGTTTACTTCTAGAGTAGGTGCGAGCGAAGCTGACGGTAAGGCTGTTTTCGGCCAAAAAGGAAAAAAACTGAATAATAGTCAGTAGGATGAATATCGAGGGAGCACAAAAACTCACTTGACCCGGTCGAATTTCAGTCCCATCCTCTTGCCACCATCCTTCCCTAAAAATGCACACATTTCCTCATCAGCTATCACTAAAGCTCCCACGCACGCCCAAATCCTTCGCAGGTACGACAAGAGTAGCACAGCTAAGCGGAGCCGACTCTTGGGAATAAATAAGCGGGCTCCACGGGGCTACATGAACAGATCGAGTGGGAAATCGAGGTGGGGGAATCTCACCGGGGAGCGGGTTGTAGTAGCCGAGGACCTCGAGGTGCTTCCCGTCGCGCGGGGAGCGGTGATACGCGTTCAACACGCGTCCGTTGGGAACCCCAAGAGGAAGGTGTGATGCGTACAGCGGCAAGTTTCCCTCAGTATGAAACCAAGGTTATCGAACGAGTAGGAGCCAAGAAGCACGGTGAAGGTTGATGGCGGCGGGATGTAGTGCGGCGCAACACCGAGGATTCCGGCGCCAACGTGGAACCTGCACAACACAACCAAAGTACTTTGCCCCAACGAAACGAGTGAGGTTGTCAATCTCACCGAGCTTGCTGTAATAAAGGATTAACCGTATTGTGTGGAAAATGATTGTTTGCGAGAAAACGAGTAGAACGATATTGCGATAGATTGTATTTCGATAAAGAGAATTGGACCGGGGTCCACGGTTCACTAGAGGTGTCTCTCCCATAAGATAAACAGCATGTTGGGTGAACAAATTACGGTTGGGCAATTGACAAATAAAGAGGGCATGACCATGCACATACATATCATGATGAGTATAGTGAGATTTAATTGGGCATTACGACAAAGTACATAGACCGCCATCCAAGCTGCATCTATGCCTAAAAAGTCCACCTTCGAGGTTATCATCAAGCTGCAAAGCAACGAGACAATTGCATTAAGTATGGTGCGTAATGTAATCAACAACTACATCCTTAGACATAGCATCAATGTTTTATCCCTAGTGGCAACGGCACAACACAACCTTAGAACTTTACGTCCATTGTCCCGAGTGTCAATGCGAGGCATGAACCCACTATCGAGCATAAATACTCCCTCTTGGAGTTACAAGCATCTACTTGGCCAGAGCATCTACTAGTAACGGAGAGCATGCAAGATCATAAACAACACATAGATATAAATTTTATAATCAACATAACAAGTATTCTCTATTCATCGGATCCCAACAAACGCAACATATAGAATTACAGATAGATGATCTTGATCATGTTAGGCAGCTCACAAGATCCGACAATGATAGCACAATGGGGAGAAGACAACCATCTATCTACTGCTATGGACCCATAGTCCAGGGGTAGACTACTCACTCATCACACCGGAGGCGACCATGGCGGCATAGAGTCCTCCGGGAGATGATTCCCCTCTCCGGCCGGGGTGCCGGAGGCGATCTCTGGATCCCCGAGATGGGATCGGCGGCGCGGCGTCTCGGAAGGTTTTCCGTATCGTGGCTCTCGGTGCTGGGGTTTTCGCAACGGAGGCTTTAAGTAGGCGGAAGGGCAGGTCAAGAGGCGGCACGAGGGCCCCACACCACGGGGCCGCGCGGCCAAGGGGGCCGCGCCGCCCTAGGGTGTGGCCCCCTCGTGGCCCCTCTTCGTCTCTTCTTCGGACTTCTGGAAGATTCGTGGCAAAATAGGACCACTGGGCGTTGATTTCGTCCAATTCCGAGAATATTTCGTTACTAGGATTTCGAAACCAAAAACAGCGGAAAACGACAAGCGGCACTTCGGCATCTTGTTAATAGGTTAGTTCCGAGAAAATGCACGAATATGACATAAAGTGTGCACAAAACATGTAGATAACATCAATAATGTGGCATGGAACATAAGAAATTATCGATACGTCGGAGACGTATCGGCATCCCCAAGCTTAGTTACTGCTCGTCCCGAGCGAGGTAAAACGATAACACGGATAATTTGCGGAGTGACATGCCATCATAACCTTGATCATACTATTTGTAAAGCATATGTAGTGAATGCAGCGATCAAAACAATGTATATGACATGAGTAAACAGGTGAATCATATAGCAAAGACTTTTCATGAATAGCACTTCAAGACAAGCATCAATTAAGTCTTGCATAAGAGTTAACTCATAAAGCAATAATTCAAAGTAAAGGCATTGAAGCAACACAAAGGAAGATTAAGTTTCAGCGGTTGCTTTCAACTTGTAACATGTATATCTCATAGATATTGTCAACATAGAGTAATATAACAAGTGCAATATGCAAGTATGTAGGAATCAATGCACAGTTCACACAAGTGTTTGCTTCTTGAGGTGGAGAGAAATAGGTGAAGCTGACTCAACATTGAAAGTAAAAGAATTGTCCTCCATAGAGGAAAAGCATCGATTGCTATATTTGTGCTAGAGCTTTGATTTTGAAAACATGAAACAATTTTGTCAACGGTAGTAATAAAGCATATGTATCATGTAAATTATATCTTACAAGTTGCAAGCCTCATGCATAGTATACTAATAGTGCCCGCACCTTGTCCTAATTAGCTTGGACTACCGGATCATCACAATGCACATGTTTTAACCAAGTGTCACAAAGGGGTACCTCTATGCACGCTTGTACAAAGGTCTAAGGAGAAAGCTCGCATTGGATTTCTCGCTATTGATTATTCTTCAACTTAGACATCCATACCGGGACAACATAGACAACAGATAATGGACTCCTCTTTTATGCATAAGCATGTAACAACAATTAATAATTTTCTCATTTGAGATTGAGGATATATGTCCAAAGCTGAAACTTCCACCATGGATCATGGCTTTAGTTAGCGGCCCAATGTTCTTCTCTAACAATATGCATGCTTAACCATAAGGTGGTAGATCGCTCTTACTTCAGACAAGACGAACATGCATAGCAACTCACATGAAATTCAACAAAGAGTAGTTGATGGCGTCCCCGGTAAACATGGTTATCGCACAACAAGCAACTTAATAAGAGATAAAGTGCATAATTACATATTCAATACCACAATAGTTTTTAAGCTATTTGTCCCATGAGCTATATATTGCAAAGGTGAATGATGGAATTTTAAAGGTAGCACTCAAGCAATTTACTTTGGAATGGCGGAAAATACCATGTAGTAGGTAGGTATGGTGGACACAAATGGCATAGTGGTTGGCTCAAGTATTTTGGATGCATGAGAAGTATTCCCTCTCGATACAAGGTTTAGGCTAGCAAGGCTTATTTGAAACAAACACAAGGATGAACCGGTGCAGCAAAGCTCACATAAAAGACATATTGAAAACATTATAAGACTCTACACCGTCTTCCTTGTTGTTCAAACTCAATACTAGAAATTATCTAGACCTTAGAGAAACCAAATATGCAAACCAAATTTTTGCATGCTCTATGTATTTCTTCATTAATGGGTGCAAAGCATATGATGCAAGAGCTTAATCATGAGCACAACAATTGCCAAGTATCACATTACCCAAGACATTTATAGCAATTACTACATGTATCATTTTCCAATTCCAACCATATAACAATTTAACGAAGAAGAAACTTCGCCATGAGTACTATGAGTAGAAGCTAAGGACATACTTGTCCATATGCTACAGCGGAGCGTGTCTCTCTCCCATAAAGTGAATGCTAGGATCCATTTTATTCAAACAAAACAAAAAACAAAAACAAACCGACGCTCCAAGAAAAGCACATAAGATGTGATGGAATAAAAATATAGTTTCGGGGAGGAACCTGATAATGTTGTCGATGAAGAAGGGGATGCCTTGGGCATCCCCAAGCTTAGACGCTTGAGTCTTCTTGATATATGCAGGGGTGAACTACCGGGGCATCCCCAAGCTTAGAGCTTTCACTCTCCTTGATCATGTTGCATCATACTCCTCTCTTGATCCTTGAAAACTTCCTCCACACCAAACTTAGAACAACTCATTAGAGGGTTAGTGCACAATAAAAATTAACATATTCAGAGGTGACACAATCATTCTTAACACTTCTGGACATTGCATAAAGCTACTGGACATTAATGGATCAAAGAAATTCATCCAACATAGCAAAAGAGGCAATGCGAAATAAAAGGCAGAATCTGTCAAAACAGAACAGTTCGTATTGACGAATTTTAAAATGGCACCAGACTTGCTCAAATGAAAATGCTCAAATTGAATGAAAGTTGCGTACATATCTGAGGATCACTCACGTAAATTGGCATAATTTTCTGAGTTACCTACAGGGGAAAACATCCCAGATTCGTGACAACAAAGAAATCTGTTTCTGCGCAGTAATCCAAATCTAGTATGAACTTTTCTATCAACGGCTTTACTTGGCACAACAAAACACAAAACTAAGATAAGGAGAGGTTTCTACAGTAGTAAACAACTTCCAAGACACAAAACAAAAACAAAGTACTATAGGTAAAAACATGGGTTGTCTCACATAAGCGCTTTTCTTTAACGCCTTTCAGCTAGGCGCAGAAAGTGTGTATCAAGTATTATCAAGAGACGAAGTGTCAACATCATAATTTGTTCTCATAATAGAATCAAAGGGTAACTTCATTCTCTTTCTAGGGAAGTGTTCCATACCTTTCTTGAGAGGAAATTGATATTTTATATTACCTTCCTTCATATCAATGATAGCACCAACAGTTCGAAGAAAAGGCCTTCCCAATATAATGGGACAAGATGCATTGCATTCAATATCCAAGACAACAAAATCAGAGGGGAAAAGGTTATTGTTAACGGTAATGCGAACATTATCAACTTTCTCCAAAGGTTTCTTTGTAGAATGATCAGCAATATTAACATCCAAATAACAATTTTTCAGCGGTGGCAAGTCAAGCATATTATAAATTTTCTTAGGCATAACAGAAATACTTGCACCAAGATCACATAAAGCATTACAATCAAAATCTTTAACCTTCATCTTAATGATGGGCTCCCAACCATCCTCTAGCTTTTTAG
>NC_061508.1:262177206-262193198 GCF_022539505.1 Lolium rigidum
CGCCATCAAAAGCGCTTCGAGTACGAGCAACGCATGAACAACGTGGGGCTTGTGCTTGCCTAGATCGCAAGATGCGATCTAGGCGACATGCTCGCTTACGATAGAAACCCTCGAGACGAAGGAGTTGGCGATGCGCCGAGATTGGTTTGTTTTTGGGGTTGAACGTGAGTTGTTGTTTATTCCATAAACCCTAGGTACATATTTATAGTCCAGGGGACTTTCTAATGTGGACGTGCACTAAACCGTGCACGAGATAAACTCTAACTTCTAAATCGATACATAATTTATTCTACTAAGATACACGGGCTAACCAGCCCAACTTCTCCGTGCGAGGCCGCTTCATAGATCTTTCATATGTAATCTTCTAAGCCCATCTTGATCGCGGCCCACCTCCTCGATTTAGCCAAAATGCTGGTGATAACACATGCCCCCTGGTTTTGGTAATGGTAATTTCAAAACCACTCGTTCTTTCCCGGAGGGGTCATATCACGGCGGAAGCGAGAGCTGTCGCAGCATGCCTCATCATGACGACTTGCCTTCCCAACTTCTGCGCACGATTTGACGGTTTGGCACCATGTCCTCGAGAACTGCTCGGAAATTAAAAACCCCCACCTCCTTTTATTTAGCCGCAGCGAACGGTTCTCTTCTTTTCCCCCTTCCGCGGTGGCACTCCAAAAAACCCTCCTCTCGCAACCATGTCCTCTTCCTCTTCCTCTTCCTCTTCGTCGGATCCTTCCCACGTGTCCTCTCCAATCCGAGAGTCGACGCCCTCGTGGGGGACGCAAGCGGCGTACGACATCCTTGCCCCGACAAAGTGGGACAAAGAGGACCATGACTCCTCCGTCCGGTCCGGGGATGACAAATCCCGGACCGACGGGGAGAGCGATCTCCGCTTCCTTGCCGGCGAGGAAGCGGTGGTGGAGAGCGAAGACGACCGCCTCTCCTCGGGCGGACTTCACCACCTCCGAGGAGGTGAAGGAAGAGGGAGAGGAGGAAGAGGATGAAGACGGCTCCTCCGATGAGCCGCCGGCCAAACGCCGCCACCTCCGGCCCGGGAACTTCAGCGACGTCGACGGTGGCGACGGCGACGCCGACGAAGAGGACGAAGACGACGAGGGTCCTATCGGCGGCCGGCTGGAGCAGCCGACGACGAGCCGGCGGGGAGTAGCACCGGCGGTGACGACGACGGTGGCCGACGACGACGACGAGGGCGGCGGCCCCTAGATAAGGTCTTAGCATAGGACTAGCGATAGCGGACGGGGCAATGTATCCCCCGGTCTTCTCTTTTGAGGGGCAATCGGCTCTTCTCCGTAAGAAATCTGGCTCATCAATGAAGAAATTCCCCAACTCGATTTTGCCGATTCCATTTATGATAATTTAGCCGATTGTCTTCCCCCCGATTCTGCCGATTGCTACACTAGACCATGCCCAACAAGCCGATGGCATCGCGCGGCCTCCCACACTAGATTTTTGAGATAGATCCATCTAGACCCAAACTCCTTGCCACACAAGTCCAAGCCTTATTCGCGCGAATCCACAGATCTCATTCAAGATGACATGTTGGACCTAGCGGCAAACCTCCTGAAATAATGTCAGGTCTCCTCTTCCTTATTCTCTCCGAATTCTGCTCGTTCGGCTCCGACAGCTTCCCTCTACAATAAATACCGCCTTTTGAACGAGCCGACACGAAGAGCGGGCCCACCTTGACAGAGTTGGTTAGACCTCGAGGGCGAGCTGCCCCCCGAGCCTTAGCCACGGCGAAGGTAAAGGATGGATCATCACCATTTAGATTTCGGGGCGGGCCCAACCCTGTCCAAGAGAATTACCCCGCAGGGCCACCAGCCGATTACCTCCTTTCCGTTGAGGGTCCATACAGCCGATCCAGCAAGCTATGATAATTTTGCAACATAGGCACCGTTCTTCAGGTAACTTGCGGTGCAATTTTGCAACATGGGCACCGTTCTTCAGGTAACTTGCGGTGCGAGGTTCGGCCGATCCCAACGAGATCGGCTCCCCGGAGCGAGAGACCTTCAAAGTGAGCTGCCCCCGGGCCTTCAAGGTAAGAATAGCGGCGAGCTGATTACGTCAATCATCCTTGGTTTCTAACTCACAACGCCGTATCAAACCGATTTAGAACAAATCGGCTCTTTTAGAATGAGGAATTCCGATGCGAGCCGCCCTCCCCCGAGCTTCTTTAGTCCAAACCTTGCGCCTTGGAGGGAACTACCCCCTCTGCTCTTAAGTCAATGCCTGCTGCATCGGCTATGCTTGAAATTTTTCGATGCCTGCTGCATCGGCTATGCCTGAAATTTTCCGAATTCCAAAATTTTTATTTTTTATTTTTCCGGCCGACTTGTATATCGGCCCCCCATGTTCCAACACCCATCAACAGAAGATGAAATGGTTCTGTTGCACACCCTCGTACTTTATATACACGGGTGCCCTCCCGAGCCGATTCTGTCAAGAGAATTGATGGTATCGGCTCGGTTGGATAACATGTTGAACCCGAGGCGAGAATGGTGGGTGAGGATATTCCCGGCCGATTCTCGGAATCGGCCTCCACGTTATTTGCTCGGTGAAGGTCTTGTAATGCTCCTCCACGGATCACCGGGGCCGATCACAAGGATCAGCCTCGCCGACTTGCACACTACATGGTCAGGCCGGTGGATAAAACTAGCTTAACCCTTCCCTTCGTTACATCGATGCGCTCGCAGCTCGTCCAATTTGATGCCCGAGAGGGGTTCTTGGCCTGCACGCTTCCCATGCATTCATGCCAGCCGTTGAGACTTCAGCCGAGTCGTCGGCTTGGACGACCTCCACCTCATCACCATCCCATCGTATTATGCATTGGTGCATCGTGGAAGGAATGCGGCGGTTGGCGTGGATCCAATCTCTTCCCGGCAAAACGGCATAGCTGCTCGTGCTATCAACGATAAAGAACGCCGTAGGGATGGTTTTCCTTCCTACGGTCGGATCCACGTTCAGAACTCCACGTGCTTCGGATGCTTGGCCGTTGAAATCGCTCAACGTTACATTGGTCTTGATTAGATCCGAACTCGAGCGTCCCGGCCGACGTAGCATAGAGTATGGCATGATGTTAAGCTGCCGCTCCGGTGTCTACCAGCATCCTGTTTACAGGCCTCCCATCAATATACCCTCGTAAGTACGGGGCCTTCGGATGCACGTAGCTCTGTCTCGTGGCTTCTCAAAGATAACCGGCCGTGGGCCGCGATCAAGTTGTGCCACGGAGGTCTCGTCTAAACCTGGGGCATTGAACTCCGAAGGAGGATGAACACCATATTTGTGCCAGCCGATGTTTCATCATCGGCTTTTCTCTGTTTGGGGCGCCACTCTTTTCTTTGTGGCCGACCTTCCTCGTCCGGGGTTCGCAGGATTTTGGCGGCCAAATCAGGCCGTGCTTTCCTTAGCGTGCGCGGGTATAATCTTTCGGTTTCTTCCAACTCACGCGGACGCTGGACTTTTTGCTCCTGGGAACGGCTGAGCCCATCGGGGCACCATACGGGCCGATGATATTTGTATTCTTCGCCACCGTCCTCCAGCTCCTCGAGCCCTTCCATCTGAGGGGACTCAGCACGCTTGTTCCGATGCGGGAAAGGCCCTAGCCGGGCTGACCACAGACACGTTAGCGGCACCCTTCTTCCTTTGTTTGCACTCCGGGCGAGTCCTCGATCGTTGGCAATCGGCTCATCCACGAGTCCCGAGCAATGTTTGAAGAACGGGCACTCCCGGTGCTTATCCGTGTCACTCCGTCCCCTTGGCCTCCCTTCGGCGCGGCGAGCCGTACCCGTTGTTGCTTCTACCATGTTGGCGGTACCTTCCGACCTCGGCATCGGACCGGACATTCCCCTCCTCGTCGGCGCCGTAGCGCCGACGTCGGTCTTGGTGTTGCTCGTATTTGCCGAGAGGGTGCTTAGAGTGTGGGCGTTGATACCGCATGCTTCTTATTCCCTCCCTTGCCAGGTACCGCATGTCCTCACCTCGGGATTGGCCGCACGGATCGGCCCCTTCTTCATCCCTGCCACGGGAGTGGCTGCTTTCTGTTTCCTCTTTGCCGTGGTAGCTTGCGGCTCTTGCCACATTGACACCAAAGGAACACCTTGGCCGATTTATGGGGTGGCTGAGATCCATCGTGTCGACACCGGGCCCCGGGCGTGGGTTCGTACCAAGCCCGATATCACGCGGCCGGGTCTTCTCAGCGGAGCCGATGAGTTCGGCTCCAAGGGTTGCCTTGATCCCGTCATGTTCCCTTCCGAGCCCCTTGGGTAGATCCCCATGCTTCGGAGACTTGGTGCGCTCCTTCAACGGGGTGGAGAGATCTCTCTCCTCAAGCGCGCCTTCGGGCGTGGAGCCCCTCCCCACGACGTCATGGGGGTGGGTTCGGTGGGAGGAGCCGAAGAGTGCGGCTTCGAGGATGGCTTTGATCTCGTCGCATGTGAGCGGCGTGCCGTCCGCCATCTCAGATGTAGATGGCGATGTGGTTGATGTAGACGATTGTCCCACCGGGCGTGCCAGAATGTGTTGTCTGCCAAAACCCACCGGCGGGCAGCGGCCTTGTCAACACTGTAGAGCCGGGGGGAGCCTAGAGCTGCGGCTGGCTGAGACCCCTCCGAGCGACGGCCCGCAATGCTCTTCGGTCACACGCGGCGTTGCGAAGTGCAAGGGCGTGCCACCGACCTATACCTGGTCGGGAAGGTGATGAGATTGCCTCGCTTAGTTTCTGCGGAGGCATACATGTAAACGTTAAATACGAGCCTCGATCGGCTCTCGAGGTTATCCCGTGAATCGGCTCAAAGAGCCGATCCACCCATGATCCGTACGGGGTGTACGAATACTTGGTGGTCCTGCTTGATCAAGATGAAGCTAATGAGATCTACGACGATTTAGGGTTTTCACCACATAATCGGATCATCCTACTCCCGAGGTTGGGCCGGATGGCCACGCACGGTGCTCGTAAGCCGATCCTAAACAAGGCCGGAAAACCAACATGAAGTTGATCCTAGGAACATCCCGTTTAGGACTTGCGAACGCCACCCTACGTGCCACAGGATCCTCCCCCCTTTGTAAGGCCAAACTATTGCAGATATTAAACTAATCCTTGTAGAACAAGGAGCAATCGTAACGGATCAGATCTACTAAATAATGATCAAGCGGGGTGCCGCCCCCACACCCGGGATGGGCGTGAGGACGGCTAGATATGCAAGGGTTGCACTACGTAAGCATGCTTAAACGAAGAACAATGCTAACCCTACCACATCTAATGATAACTACGTTGCTCGCCATCAAAAGCGCTTCAGTACGAGCAACGCATGAACAACGTGGGGCTTGTGCTGCCTAGATCGCAAGATGCGATCTAGGCAGCATGTCGCTACCGATAGAAACCCTCGAGACGAAGGAGTTGGCGATGCGCCGAGATTGGTTTGTTTTTGGGGTTGAACGTGAGTTGTTGTTTATTCCATAAACCCTAGGTACATATTTATAGTCCAGGGGACTTTCTAATGTGGACGTGCACTAAACCGTGCACGAGATAAACTCTAACTTCTAAATCGATACATAATTTATTCTACTAAGATACACGGGCTAACCAGCCCAACTTCTCCGTGCGAGGCCGCTTCATAGATCTTTCATATGTAATCTTCTAAGCCCATCTTGATCGCGGCCCACCTCCTGATTTAGCCAAAATCTGGTGATAACACTATTGTGTGTATTGATAATTTTTTCTTAAACATGTTCTCTCACAATCCCTTCAGGCTATATCATTCAGATTATAACTTATGTGTTTTTATCAACTTGTATACTCAATAATATTTCAGTAAGTGAATCCATTCCCCAAGATAATCTCTTGAACCACTATTAACGATGCATATAATATATCCACAAACATGATGACTTAATATAAACCATGTTAATAATATACTACAGTTTATGCAAGAAGATAATTAATTTAGTGCTATCTTATAGTTTTTATCGAGCTACCAGATCAGTTCCATACAAAAAATTTCATTGGTCCGACGGGAATTAGCGCCTTCTTTCTTATTTGCTAATTTCTAATATAATTCAAGTTCTAGGTTTGTCCGAAACAAATATTTGAACATTGACTGGATTATAGCAAACTATGTCCACATATTTTTTTCTAGAAATTCTGTCAAAGTTAAGCTTATTTGACTTTGTACATACATAGAATTAATTTTGATAGCAAATTACCCGTGCTTCGCTACGGAATAATAATAATAACAACACAAAAGTATTTGATGTATGAGTTTTTTTTTAAATATTACTGTGTGTTGCGCCAGAAAAATATATTATCAAATGTTATCGTGTTTGTCACATCTTCTTCTATTTATAGCAAATACAATCATAATAATAAGATATATTGTAAGTGCGTTGCAACGTGACGGAAAATCCGAAAACACAAAACAACACAGTCATTTTCTTTCAAATAGTCAGCAAATAGAACCTGGCAAGGGCATTATTTATCCATATTTGCTATACGGATATAAGCAATTAAGTGCACCCATGTCCAGTTAGGTATTGACAGATATATATGTGCAATGCTCTGAGTATTATATTTCAGTAGTAGCTAACTTGATATACCTATTTTTAGACGATGAAGAGTTGGCAAGATGAACTGGGCGTCAATAGATGAACAAACAACTAAACAAACATGACACAATCAAGCTCAGACAACATGGTATCAATTTCAACGGCTAGATTAACCAGGCCGTCGGAATATATGATGAATCTTGGCCAGTTTCGGATATGTGCAGCATGCACGCAGGAAACGGAAGAGACTCTCACAATCGAAAATGGTGAACGGAACCTGGGTGCGCTGCACCATTTACGAAAAGTTCAAAAAAATGCTATTTAAAAGTTTTCAAAAAATGTGAAGTAAATTTTTGCATGTAGATATTTATGTTGATACTTACTCATGTGTGTTTTCACGGAAAAATACCATTGTGTGTGACCTACACAAAAATGACAAAATGCAAATTCCTATTCGTGTGAATAGTACAAATTCCTATTCACTATTCTAATTTGGACATTTTGTCATTTTTATACAGGCCACACACAATGGTATTTTTTCGTGAAAACTCACCGAGTAAGTATCAACATAATATGTACATGCAAAATTTTACTTCACATTTTTTGAAAACTTTTAAATAGCATTTTTTTTTAAACTTTTCGTAAATGGGTGCGCGCGTACCCAGGTTCCATTCCTCCGGGTCGCTCTCACAATATGCAACTATCTCTTGAAATTTAGAACACGATACCACATTGTAAAATTCAATTTTTTACTCGAACAGAAGGCATCAATTAAGTTGTTGGGGTAGGGGGGAGGGACATTTTCTGACCAGATGCCAAATATATGAATAGAAGACATGAAGTAATTTATTCCATCGAAGAAGGTCCAGGAAATAATCCAATCCTTCCAAACAAAGCAGGCAACCAAATAGACTCTCACCTTTCCGAGCGATCGCATAAGGAATTCCTAATCCGCCGTATTCAAGATCGCTCTCTCGCCATTTGCTCATGCGCTTTGTGATTGTTCTTTGTGCGCTGTGCTGCCTTGCGTTGAGGTGGCCGGCGTGTGTGTGCATCGTGCCATTTGTTCGTTTCAGAAGTGTAAAGGTGATCTTCCGGACTTCTCCGCTGCGTGGGCTGCGGCGAGATGTGCACCGACAAGCTGTTGTCACGAGTTGGCGAATGGCGCTGGGGAGTAAGAACACGAGCCACTCGTAAGCGATGCCGCCAGGTCCATGAACATTGGTCGCTCCTAGTCGTAGTCACCATCGTGTATCAGCACACGCACACCCAGCCTGGTTAGGGGCACCGCAACGTGTGCCGCGGACCAGCGACGACAAGTCCGGCTGCAGCTCAACTTAGTCCAGGCCGAGTTGTCGTACCCATCGTCTATCTTCCCCCGCGCCACATGGATTGCCACGCCGTCAACCAGCACGCCGTCACCTAGCCCGTTGTGGCCGTGAAGAGATGACGTTTCCTAAACTCCATGAAGTATTTGATAGGGTATACGATCTACATATGCTGCCGTCGCTTACGAATTTGTTCGGGATTCTGGAAGGCGATAGATTTTGACGAATCCCGTCCAATCCTGGCGAATTCATATGAGTTGCCCGCCCGCACCAATGACGAGCGACGGCGAACGGCGGCTCGGGGGCTGCTGATGGAACGAGCAGCACGAGGCCTCGCCGATGTAGTCCACTCAACCTGGCTGTATGGCGCTCGGCTGCTCCAAACGAATTCGATGCCGGCGACAAGCTCGGGAACCGCAACTATGCGTGCGGATTGGGACGGGCGCTTCTGCAGAGGAGTCAAGTTTTTTTTATATCGGCAAGGCCTCTACGATGGCAGCGTCTTCCGATTTCCGGTGTATTCAGTCCGGTATGTGCCATGTTTGGACAATTTGACCAGGGGTTTAAGACGAAACGTCGGGCCACATCAATCTATCGAGACGGGCAAAGAGAATGATCTATGGACGAATTTTCTACGTAGCCTTGTTTTTTTTCCTCTCGTCATTATCATCAACACCTTGTAAAACTTTTGGCCCACATAAAAGCCGAGCCCAGGTTTCCTCTCGTCATTATCAACACCTTGTAAAACTTTTGGCCCACATAAAAACCAAGCCCAGGTGTGACACCAGGCAGTCACCTATTGCAATTTAATAGTAAAGAAAAGAGGAGTCCATTATCTGTTGTCTATGTTGTCCCGGTATGGATGTCTAAGTTGAGAATAATCAAAAGCGAGAAATCCAATGCGAGCTTTCTCCTTAGACCTTTGTACAGGCGGCATAGAGGTACCCCTTTGTGACACTTGGTTGAAGCATATGCTATGCAATGATAATCCATGTTAATCCAAGCTAATTAGGACAAGGTGCGAGCACTATTGGTATACTATGCATGAGGCTTGCAACTTATAGGATATCTTATACATAACACATATGCTTTATTACTACCCTTGACAAAATTGTTTCTTGTTTTCAAAATGAAAATCTCTAGCACAAATATAGTAATCCATGCTTCCCTCTGCGAAGGGCCTATCTTCTACTTTATTGTTGAGTCAGTTTACCTATTCTTTCTATCCCAGAAGCAAACACTTGTATCAACTGTGTGCATTGATTCTTACATGTTTACCTATTGCACTTGTTATATTACTTTGTGTTGACAATTATCCATGAGAT
Organism: Lolium rigidum; assembly: GCF_022539505.1. Lineage (NCBI taxonomy): Eukaryota > Viridiplantae > Streptophyta > Magnoliopsida > Poales > Poaceae > Lolium > Lolium rigidum. The sequence continues at coordinate 262,186,421 of NC_061508.1, forward strand.
AAATATGTTGAAGTTGAAAGCAACTCGCTGAAACTTATATCTTCCTTTGTGTTGTTTCAAAGCTTTCTACTAAGAATTTATTGCTTTATGAGTAACTCTTATGCAAGTCTTATTGATGCTTGTCTTGAAAGTATTATTCATGAAAAGTCTTTGCTATATGATTCATTTGTTTACTCATTATCTTCATCATTGCTTTGAATCGCTGCATTCATCTCATATGCTTTACAATAGTATGATCAAGATTATGATAGCATGTCACTTCGTAAATTATCTTTGTTATCGTTTACCTACTCGAGGGCGAGTAGGAACTAAGCTTGGGGATGCTTGATACGTCTCAAACGTATCTATACTTTCTTATGTTCCATGCTACTTTATTGATGGTACTCACATGTTTTATACACATTATATGTCATTATTATGCATTTTCCGGAACTAACCTATTGACGAGATGCCGAAGGGCCAGTTGCTGTTTTCTGCTGTTTTTGGTTTCAGAAATCCTAGTAAGGAAATATTCTCGGAATCGGACGAAATCAACGCCCAACATCTTATAATTCCACGAAGCTTCCAGAACACCTGAGAGCCACCAGAGGGGAGCCCTGGGGGGCCCACACGTGTGGCCGGCGCAGCCAGGGGGTAGGGCGCACCCCCTAGTGTGTGGTCCCACCAAGACTCCACCGACCTTGCCCTTCCGCTTACTTAAAGCCTCCGTCGCGAAAACCCTACACGGAAAAGCCACGGTACGAGAAACCTTCCAGAGCCGCTGCCATCGCGAAGCCAAGATCTGGGGGACAGGAGTCTCTGTTCCGGCACGCTGCCGGGACGGGGAAGTGCCCCCGGAAGGCATTTCCATCGACACCACCGCCATCTTCATCAATGCTGCTGTCTCCCATGAGGAGGGAGTAGTTCTCCATCGAGGCTAAGGGCTGTACCGGTAGTTATGTGGTTAATCTCTCTCTTCCATGTACTTCAATACAATGATCTCATGAGCCGCCTTACATGATTGAGATCCATATGATGAGTTTGTAATCTAGATGTCGTTATGCTATTCAAGTGGATTTTACTTATATGATCTCCGGAGACTCCTTGTTCCACGTGTGTAAAGGTGACAGTGTGTGCACCGTGTGGGTCTCTTAGGCTATATTTCACAGAATACTTATTCACTGAGTTATGATTTGAGTTGGATGTCTCTATGAAATTGTGGTGTGTTAGTACCTCCTATGAATGCTCACAAGGATGACGGCGTGGGGTGTTTATTAGTACTTGGGAATACATCTTTAAGGTTTGCCTACATGATGAATTAGTGTTCGTTATCTTGCCTGAGAGTAATTCAGGATAGCATAGTGAAGTGCTTATATTTATATTCAATTATGATTGCAATGTTGAGAGTGTCCACTAGTGAAAGTATGATCCCTAGGCCTTGTTTCCAAATACTGCAATCATCGCTTATTTACTGTTTTGCTGCATCTTTACTTCCTGCAATATTACTACCATCAACTGCACGCCAGCAAGCTATTTCTGGTGCCGTTACTCCTGCTCATATTCATTCATACCACTTGTATTTCACTATCTCTTCGCCGAACTAGTGCACCTATACATCTGACAAGTGTATTAGGTGTGTTGGGGACACAAGAGACTTCTTGTATCGTGATTGCGAGGGTTGCTTGAGAGGGATATCTTTGTCCTCTACCTCCCTGAGTTCGATAAACCTTGGGTGATTCACTTAAGGGAAACTTGATGCTGTTCTACAAACCTCTGCTCTTGGAGGCCCAACACTGTCTACAGGAATAGAAGCGTGCGTAGACATTAGGCTACTGCGTCTACTATGATGACAGTCTTATCTCCTGGTCCTCTAGGCGACAGACGCCTGTTTCACGGTCCAGTGCAGAGGACGAATATAGAGATGTCGCTCATGCTGTTGCCGAGTGCTGTTGGATACGACAGGTTCTCCAGGAGCTTCATCGACCTCTTCGTTCTGCTACTCTGGTTTATTGTGACAATGTTTCTGCCATATACATGTCCTCTAATCTAGTCCAGCATCGCCGCACCAAGCATATCGAGATCGACATCCACTTCATTCGCGAGAAGGTGTCTCTTGGCGAGGTTCGGGTGTTGCATGTTCCGTCTTCACTTCAGTTCGCCGATGTGATGACTAAGGGGCTGCCAACTCAGCTCTTCCTCGACTTTCGGTCCAGTCTTTGCGTCCGAGAACCTCCCGCTGCAACTGCGGGGGGGGGGTGTTAGCGTGTACATATAGCTCTAGTTAGTTGTATTTGTCTTGTACTCTAATTGTAATTGTACCCTAACTCTTGGCCTTTGGCCTAATATATAAACACAGGAACCCCACGTATTACACGTGAGAGGCTTCCCCCAAAACTCTTGTACATTGCTCCTGCACTTTTTTAATTGCGCATGGGCTGCACCTGGATTGTTTCGAGCTACACGCAGGTTCTAACTATGATTTTTTTCCAGTTACGCACGAGTTTGTTTTATAGTTACGCATGAGTTGCAATTGCGATTTTTTCAGTTAGACGCCTATTACAACTATTATTTATCAGTTGTGTTGTTTGAACTTTCAGTGAGTTAGTATTAGTAGTGGACCAGGAGCTCGAAGTTTAAAAATAAAAATTAAAACACCTCAAATGGACATAGCACACAAGTTAGACTCCGTTCCCCCAAGTTGCTCATGGCTGAAGCCCATGTGAACAACCCAACTGACTACACACAGAAAACGAGAGAAAAAATTCTGGATTGGTGATTACATCGGTCGTCGACTGATACATATTAGGCGCCTGATCTCACTGGTATAGAATGGGTCTTTGCCACCGGTTTGGAAGGGCCTTTAGTCCCGATTTCCCATTCGGAACTACCAAAGCGGGACTAAAGCCCTAATCTTTAGTCCCGGTTGGCTTATAAACCGGGACTAAAGGTCATACACGTGGCAGCGACGGACCGCTCTGGCTGGTGGACCTTTAGTCCCGGTTGGTGTTACCAACCGGGATTAAAGTCCACGCCAGCGTTTAGGTTTCTAGCCCCTGTTTTTTGTGTTTTCCATTTTCATTCAGTTCTTTTTTATTACATATTCTACGGTAATACATATATACTGCACACACGTTGATGAATATATATAACAAATTTTCTCTTATGACCACACACATATATATTCAATTGGTAGCCATGGGAGCTCAACGATCATACATGTTGATGCATCTATTCTATTACATGGAGATCATTGAATTACAATTGGTTAAACGGGTCTAAGTATTCTCCATTTTCAGGTATGACCTCCGTAAGCAAAAATTGCGACATTTCCTCCTGAAGTTGTCGTAGGCATGGCTGTGGTAGGATGTCCCCCACCTGTCTTCGGTCTATAAAGAATAAGATCATATATGAATATGTGAGTTGTGTGTATTAAAATCATCGTAATTAAAAAGAATTGTGAATATTTTTGACGTACTCGAATGTTTGTGTAATCTACGCGCCGCTTAATCACCATGTTGATGAACTCGGAAACGTAGTATGCACATAAGTTGGTCCCCAATGGCTGCCTCAAGCACTTTACGAGAATAGAATTCAATCAAAAGTACTAGGTATTTACATGGAGCCTTTCATAACGCAGCTCCGGTGCCCATTGACCAGTCACCTTTGTGATGAATTCTTTCCAACTTCTGTGATAGTAATTTTATCAGGAAATGAATGGCAAATGCCGATATAGTGTGATAATGATTCAAATTACCTGTTGAGCATGCAAATCACACCGATGTACTCATCGGGTTCTTTATCTAATAGGTTCATGATATATAATTTTGCATGGTCAACTCTAATAATGAAGAGAAGATAGTGGTAACTGCGCATGCATGCATAACTCATTAATTACACTTATAAGTTTGTAAGAAAAATAGAATATGTATATAAGACAGAAGCACTCACTTGAAATTGTAAGGAAATAATATGTACCCTAGGGATTTTGCTTCATTAAAAACTATAGGAAGTTGGCCTCTGTGTCCTTGGGGTATTGGAATACCGTAGCATAATTAACGACATATGGGTCAATGAACCCAATGTCATAGACTCCCTTTCTTCTACATTCGAGAATTTTCCATCTGTATAATGCGTACAAAAGAATATAGTGATGATAAATGCAGAAACTCAATTCGGCTCCCGGGTGCGTATGATCCCTCTACCATAAAAACATATTTCCAAGTGTTAAATTTTTTTGACAAAAATATTTACATGTACATATCCATAATATATGTGTATTCGTCAAGTTTCACGAAAAAATGATATTTTTTGTAGTCTAAGCGAAAAAGAGAAAAATTATCTTGTGACAAGTCTTTGTTTTAGCACCGAATTTTGTCTTTTTTACGCACGCCAGATGATAGGTTGATTTTTCATGAAACGACTTTGTGAGCGCGTAGCACATGAAGATAAATGCAATGAATGAGGTGTGCCCTAGAAACTTAATTACAGAAATAAATAACTTACAAATAATAAGAACTGACGATAGATTTGTCGAGGACGTCTAGATTGAAGAACTGATACAATTCTTCAATCTCAATAGATATGAAGTCTTCACGGAAGTCATGCTTCTTTTTTACTGCCACCATTAGATAATTGCGACCTGTCGTCTTTGTTATAGATACCACTCATGCAATTGAGCCATATGTTGTAGTAGGAGTGGTATCATCCGAGGTCTTACCAGAGGCTGCCCGCGGATATATTTCCATGCTAGTTCATCGGGGGTGGGCATTGGATCGACACGCTGAGACATTGACCAATAGTAAGACCTAGTTGTCCCACTTTATCAGCCAAACATATGTTCTTGTCGTTATACACCTTGAGCAGGGGGATCGATTGATTTGCCTGTTCTCCAAGCTGCGGAACTTGTTTCCCGCAAGATACACCACTTCCCGTCTTCTTAGATAAGGCCATTTTCTTGCTGCTAGGGGGGGGGGGGGGGGGCGACTTGGTGGTATTGGCACTCTTCCGCTTTGGACATGCTAGAGGAGCCGATGGCGTTGGAGGTGCTTGGAGGAGCCGATGGCTTTGGAGGTCGCTGGAGGAGCCGATGGCTTTGGATCTTTCGATGGAGAGGTGGACTTGGAGAAGTTGGTGGAGACGGTGGCTTTGGAGGTGTTGCTTCATGTTGATGGAGAGGTGGACTTGGAGAAGCTAGAGGAGACGGTGGCTTTCGATGTGCTAGATGCCTCCTCGGAGGAAATGGTGGCCTTGGCGCTGATCCTGGAAACACTGTTTTCCTTTGGCCATAGAATGATAACTGATACGTCCAATTTGCATCACTATTTTATATCATAATTTGCTGTTATTCATTGATATATTTCATATTGGGACACAATACTTATGTTATTTCATCTATTTTGCATGTTTCATGATTATTTGGAGATCGAGCACCTGGAGCCGGGATTCCTGCTGGAAAAAGCACCGTCGGGATGCAATATTTCGGAAGATCAAGCTTGTGGAAGGAAGTTTTACCAAAAATCCTATTTTTCCGGATGACGAAGGAAGCCGGAAGGGGAGCCATCCTCTGGACATAGCATCAATGTTTTATCCCTAGTGGCAACAAAGACATCCACAACCTCAGAACTTTCTCGTCACCGTCCCAGATTTAATGGAGGCATGAACCTAATTATCGAGCATAAATACTCCCTCTTGGAGTTAAGAGCAAAAACTTGGCCGCAGCCTCTACTAATAACTAGAGAGCATGCAAGATCATAAACAACACATAGGTAATAGATTGATAATCAACATAACATAGTATTCTCTATCCATCGGATCCCGACAAACACAACATATAGAATTACAGTATAGATGATCTTGATCATGTTAGGCAGCTCACAAGATCCGACAATGAAGCACATGAGGAGAAGACAACCATCTAGCTACCGCTATGGACCCATAGTCCAGGGGTGAACTACTCACTCATCACTCCGGAGGCGACCATGGCGGGTGAAGAGTCCTCCCGGAGATGATTCCCTCTCCGGCAGGGTGCCGGAGGTGATCTCCCGAATCCCCCGAGATGGGATTGGCGGCGGCGGCGTCTCCGCAAGGTTTTCCGCATCGTGGCTCTTGCGACCGGGGTTTCGCGACGAAGGCTATTAAGTAGGCGGCAAGGGCAGGTGAAGGCGACACGAGGGCCCACACCACAGGCCGGCGCGCTGCCGCGGCCCGGGGCCGCGCCGCCCTGGTGTGTCGCCACCTCGTGGCCCCACTTCCGACTCTCCCTCGGTCTTCCGGAAGCTTCGTGGCAAAATAGGACCCCGGGCGTTGATTTCGTCCAATTCCGAGAATATTTCTTTACTAGGATTTCGAAACCAAAAACAGACAGAAAACAAAGAATCGGCTCTTCGGCATCTCGTTAATAGGTTAGTGCCGGAAAATGCATAAATACGACATATAATGTGTATAAAACATGTAGATATCATCAATAATGTGGCATGGAACATAAGAAATTATCGATACGCTCTGAGACGTATCGTATCCCTAAGCTTAGTTCCTGCTCGTCCCTGAAAGTGTAAACGATAACAAAGATAATTTCTGGAGTGACATGCCATCATAACCTTGATCATACTATTGTAAGCATATGTAACGAATGCAGCGATCAAAACAATGGTAATGACATGAGTAAACAATCAATCATAAAGCAAAGACTTTTCATGAATAGTACTTCAAGACAAGCATCAATAAGTCTTGCATAAGAGTCAACGCATAAAGCAATAAATCAAAGTAAAGGTATTGAAGCAACACATTAAAGGAAGATTAA
>NC_061508.1:262193298-262209056 GCF_022539505.1 Lolium rigidum
GGTCTATCTTGTACTTTATTGTTGAGTCGGCTTGCCTATTCTTTCCATCCTGAAGCAAACACTTGTATCAACTCGTGTGCATTGATTCTTACATGTTTACTTATTGCACTTGTTATATTACTTTGTGTTGACAATTATCCATGAGATATACATGTTGAAGTTGAAAGCAACCGCTGAAACTTATATCTTCCTTTGTGTTGCTTCAATGCCTTTACTTTGAATCTATTGCTTTACGAGTAACTCTTATGCAAGTCTTATTGATGCTTGTCTTGAAAGTATTATTCATGAAAAGTCTTTGCTATATGATTCATTTGTTTACTCATTATCTTCATCATTGCTTCGAATCGCTGCATTCATCTCACATGCTTTACAATAGTATGATCGAGATTATGATAGCATGTCACTTCAGAAATTATCTTTGTTATCGTTTACCTACTCAAGGGCGAGTAGGAACTAAGCTTGGGGATGCTTGATACGTCTCAAACGTATCTATAATTTCTTATGTTCCATGCTACTTTTATGATGATACTCACATGTTTTATACACATTATATGTCATTATTATGCATTTTCCGGCACTAACCTATTGACGAGATGCCGAAGAGCCAGCTTGTTGTTTTCTCGCTGTTTTTGGTTTCAGAAATCCTAGTAAGGAAATATTCTCGGAATTGGACGAAATCAATGCCCGGGTTCCTATTTTTCCACGAAGCTTCCAGAAGAACGAAGAGGATACGAAGTGGGGCCACGAGGTGGCGACACACCCGGGCGGCGCGGCCTGGGCCCTGGCCGCGCGGCCCTAGTGTGTGGGCCCCTCGTGACGCCCCTTGACCTGCCCTTCCGCCTACTTAAAGTCTTCGTCGCGAAACCCCCAGTATCGAGAGCCACGATATGGAAAACCTTCCAGAGACGCCGCCGCCGCCAATCCCATCTCGGGGGATTCAGGAGATCGCCTCCGGCACCCTGCCGGAGAGGGGAATCATCTCCCGGAGGTCTCTTCATCGCCATGATCGCCTCCGGATCGATGTATGAGTAGTCCACCCCTGGACTATGGGTCCATAGCAGTAGCTAGATGGTTGTCTTCTCCTCATTGTGCTATCATGTTAGATCTTGTGAGCTGCCTATCATGATCAAGATCATCTATTTGTAATCCTTCATGTTGTGTTTGTTGGGATCCGATGAATATTGAATAGTATGTCAAGTTGATTATCAATCTATCATATATGTTATTTATGTTCTTGCATGCTCTCCGTTGCTAGTAGAGGCTCCGGCCAAGTTGATACTTGTGACTCCAAGAGGGAGTATTTATGCTCGATAGTGGGTTCATGCCTCCATTAAATGCGGGACGGTGATGAGAAAGTTCTAAGGTTGTGGATGTGCTGTTGCCACTAGGGATAAAACATCGATGCTTTGTCTAAGGATATTTGTGTTGATTACATTACGCACCATACTTAATGCAATTGTCTGTTGTTTGCAACTTAATACTGGAAGGGGTTCGGATGATAACCTGAAAGTGGACTTTTTAGGCATAGATGCATGTTGGATAGCGGTCTATGTACTTTGTCGTAATGCCCTTATTAAATCTCATAGTACTCATCATGATATATGTATGTCCATTGTTATGCCTTCTTTATTTGTCAATTGCCCAACTGTAATTTGTTCACCCAACATCTGTTTATCTTATGGGAGAGACACTGATGTCTACGGGTGCTTCTATTCTTGTAGACAGTGTTGGGCCTCCAAGAGCAGAGGTTTGTAGAACAGCAGCAAGTTTCCCTTAAGTGGATCACCCAAGGTTTATCGAACTCAGGGAGGAAGAGGTCAAAGATATCCCTCTCATGCAACCCCGCAACCACAAAGCAAGAAGTCTCTTGTGTCCCCAACACACCTAATAGGTGCACTAGTTCGGCGAAGAGATAGTGAAATACGGGTGGTATGAATAAATATAAGCGGTAGCAACGGCACCGAGAAAAGTGCTTTGCCTAGGACTGGCGTGTGGTTGATGGTGGTAATATTGCGGACGATAGAGATGCGGTAAAACGAGTAAACAAGCAGCGATAGCGATATTTAGGAACAAGGCCTAGGGATCATACTTTCACTAGTGGACACTCTCAACATTGATCACATAACAGAATAAATAGATAAATGCTAGACTCTACACTCTCTTGTTGGATGATGAACACCACTAACTGTGTAGGATTACACGAACCCTCAATGCCGGAGTTAACAAGCTCCACAATATTCGATGTTCATGTTTAAATAACCTTAGAGTGCATGACGGATCAACATAACCAAACCAAGTACTAACATAGCATGCACTACTTGTCACCTTCACGCTACGAAAGGAGGCATAGATCACATCAATACCATCATAGCAATAGTTAACTTCATAATCTACAAGAGATCACAATCATAGCCTACGCCAAGTACTACACGATGCACACACCTGTCACCATTACACCGTGCGGGAGGAATAAACTACTTTAATAACATCACTAGAGTAGCACACGGATAAATTGTGATACAAAACACATTGCAATCATAAAGGGATATAAATAAGCACTTCACTATGCCATTCATAACGGTGAATAAGTATTACAGTGAAATATAGCCTAAGAGACCCACACGGTGCACACACTGTCACCTTTACACACGTGGGACAAGGAGTCTCCGGAGATCACATAAGTAAAACCCACTTGACTAGCATAATGACATCTAGATTACAAGCATCATCATATGAATCTCAATCATGTAAGGCAGCTCATGAGATTATTGTATTGAAGTACATAGGAGAGAGATTAACCACATAGCTACCGGTACAGCCCCTTAGCCTCGATGGAGAACTACTCCCTCCTCATGGGAGACAGCAGCGTTGATGAAGATGGCGGTGGTGTCGATGGAGGAGCCTTCCGGGGGCACTTCCCCGTCCCGGCGGCGTGCCGGAACAGAGACTCCTGTCCCCCAGATCTTGGCTTCGCGATGGCGGCGGCTCTGGAAGGTTTCTCGTATCGTGGCTCTTCCGTATCGGGGTTTTAGGTCAGGGACCTTTAAGTAGGCGAAGAGGCGGAGTCGGAGGGCTGACGAGGTGGTGACACAATAGGGGGCGCCCCCCCCTCTGGCCGCGCCAGGGTGGCGTGTGGGGCCCCCAGGGCTCCCCTCTGGCGGCTCTCGGGTGTTCTGGAAGCTTCGTCCAATTATAAGACTCTGGGCGTTGATTTCGTCCAATTCCGAGAATATTTCCTTACTAGGATTTCTGAAACCAAAAACAGCAGAAAACAGCAACTGGCCCTTCGGCATCTCGTCAATAGGTTAGTTCCGGAAAACGCATAAATATGACATAAAGTATGCATAAAACATGTTGATATCATCAATAATGTGGCATGGAACATAAGAAATTATCGATACGTCGGAGACGTATCAGCATCCCCAAGCTTAGTTTCGCTCGTCCCGAGCGGGTAAACGATAACAAAGATAATTTCTGGAGTGACATGCCATCATAACCTTGATCATACTATTGTAAACACATGTAATGAATGCAGCGATCAAAACAATGGTAATGACATGAGTAAACAACTGAATCATAAAGCAAAGACTTTTCATGAATAGTACTTTCAAGACAAGCATGAATAAGTCTTGCATAAGAGTTAACTCATAAAGCAATAAATTCATAGTAAAGGTATTGAAGCAACACAAAGGAAGATTAAGTTTCAGCGGTTGCTTTCAACTTATAACATGTATATCTCATGGATATTTTGTCAATGCAAAGCAATATAACAAGTGCAATATGCAAGTATGTAGGAATCAATGCACAGTTCACACAAGTGTTTGCTTCTTGAGGTGGAGAGAGATAGGTGAACTGACTCAACATAAAAGTAAAAGAAAGGCCCTTCACGAGAGGGAAGCATTGATTGCTATATTTGTGCTAGAGCTTTGGTTTTGAAAACATAAAGAGAGCATAAAAGTAAAATTTTGAGAGGTGTTTGTTGTTGTCAACGAATGGTAGTGGGCACTCTAACCCCCTTGCCGGACAAACCTTCAAAGAGCGGCTCCCATGAATTATTTTTATTTTTGGGTGGCACTCCTTCCAACCTTTCTTTCACAAACCATGGCTAACCGAATCCTCGGGTGCCCGCCAACAATCTCATACCATGAAGGAGTGCCTTTTTATTTTAGTTTTATTATGATGACACTCCTCCCCACCTTTGCTTTCTCAAGCCATGGCTAACCGAATCCTTCGGGTGCCGTCCAACAATCACATACCATGGAGGAGTGTCTATTTAGGTTAATTAATTTGGGACTGGGAATCCCATTGCCAGCTCTTTTTGCAAAATTATTGGATAAGCGGATGAAGCCACTAGTCCATTGGTGAAAGTTGCCCAACAAGAATGAAAGATAAACACCACATACTTCCTCATGAGCTATAAAACATTGACACAAATCAGAGGTGATAAATTTTGAATTATTTAAAGGTAGCACTCAAGCAATTTACTTTGGAATGGCGGAGAAATACCATGTAGTAGGTAGGTATGGTGGACACAAATGGCATAGTGGTTGGCTCAAGGATTTTGGATGCATGAGAAGTATTCCCTCTCGATACAAGGCTTAGGCTAGCAAGGTTATTTGAAACAAACACAAGGATAAACCGGTGCAGCAAAACTCACATAAAAGACATATTGTAAACATTATAAGACTCTACACCGTCTTCCTTGTTGTTCAAACTCTTTACTAGAAATTATCTAGACCTTAGAGAGACCAATTATGCAAACAAAATTTTAGCAAGCTCTATGTATTTCTTCATTAATGGGTGCAAAGTATATGATGCAAGAGCTTAAACATGAGCACAACAATTGCCAAGTATCAAATTATCCAAGACATTTTATCAATTACCACATGTAGCATTTCCCGTTTCCAACCATATAACAATTAACGAAGCGGTTCAACCTTCGCCATGAACATTATGAGCTAAGAACACATGTGTTCATATGAACCAGCGGAGCGTGTCTCTCTCCCACACAAGCATGATGGATCATATTTTATTCAAACAAAAACAAAAAACAAACAGACGCTCCAAGTAAAGTACATAAGATGTGACCGAATAAAAATATAGTTTCAAGAGAAGAAACCTGATAAGTTGTCGATGAAGAAGGGGATGCCTTGGGCATCCCCAAGCTTAGATGCTTGAGTCTTCTTGAAATATGCAGGGATGAACCACGGGGCATCCCCAAGCTTAGACTTTTCACTCTTCTTGATCATAGTATATCATCCTCCTCTCTTGACCCTTGAAAACTTCCTCCACACCAAACTCAAAACAAACTCATTAGAGGGTTAGTGCATAATCAAAAACTCACATGTTCAGAGGTGACACAATCATTCTTAACACTTCTGGACATTGCTCAAAGCTACTGGAAGTTAATGGAACAAAGAAGTCCATCCAACATAGCAAAAGAAGCAATGCGAAATAAAAGGCAGAATCTGTCAAAACAGAACAGTCCGTAAATACGAATTTTATTGAGGCACCAGACTTGCTCAAATGAAAATGCTCAAATTTAATGAAAGTTGCGTACATATCTGAGGATCACTCACGTAAATTGGCATAATTTTCTGAGTTACCTACAGAGAATTAGGCCCAGATTCGTGACGAGCAAGAAATCCGTTTCACGCAGTAATCCAAATCTAGTATGAACCTTACTATCAAAGACTTTACTTGGCACAACAATGCAATAAAACTAAGATAAGGAGAGGTTGCTACAGTAGTAACAACTTCCAAGACTCAAAATAAAAAACAAAATTACTGTAGTAAAATAAACACATGGGTTATCTCCCAAGAAGTTTTTTCTTTATAGCCATTAAGATGGGCTCAGCAGTTTTAATGATGCACTCGCAAGAGATAGTATTTGAAGCAAAAGAGAGCATCAAGAGGCAAATTCAAAACACATTTAAGCCTAACATGCTTCCTATGAAAAGGAATCTTGTAAATAAAAAAATTCATGAAGCATGATGCAACAAGCATAGAAAGATAAAACAAGTGTAACTTCAAAAATTTCAGCATATAGAGAAGTGTTTTAGTAACATGAAAATTTCTACAACCATATTTTCCTCTCTCATAATAATATCCAGTAGCATCATGAGCAAACTCAACAATATAAGTATCACATAAAACATCTTTATTCACATGCATAATAGTATCATTACCCTCCACATAAGCATAGTCAATTTTATTGGTAATAGTGGGAGCAAATTCAACAAAGTAGCTATCATTATTATTCTGATCATCAAATATAGGAGGCATATTGTAATCATAATCAAATTTATCCTCCATAACAGGCGGTACTAAAAGACTACTATCATTATAATCATCATAAATAGGAGGCAAAGTATCATCAAAGTAAATTTTCTCCTCAATGCTTGGGGGACTAAAAAGATCATGCTCATCGAACCAGCTTCCCCAAGCTTAGAACTTTCTATATCATTAGCAACAATGGTATTCAAAGTGTTGATACTAATATGTTCCATGGGTTTTTTAATTTTCGCATCAAACCATCCATGTCTTAAATCGGGAAATAGAATAAGAAGCTCATTGTTGTCCATTATGCCAAACTAGTGTAAACAAGAAACAAAAAGATGCAATTGCGGGATCTAAAGGAAATAGCTTCGAGTACTTACAACGGTGCCTGGAAAAGTGCTTAGTAGCCGAGATCCGGAGTGTGAGTACCTTTTACCTTTCCTCCCGGCAACGGCGCCGGAAAAGTGCTTGATGTCTACGGGTGCTTCTATTCTTGTAGACAGTGTTGGGCCTCCAAGAGCGAGAGGTTTGTAGAACAGCGAGCAAGTTTCCCTTAAGTGGATCACCCAAGGTTTATCGAGCTCAGGGAGGAAGAGGTTAAAGATATCCCTCTCATGCAACCCTGCAACCACAAAGCAAGAAGTCTCTTGTGTCCCCAACACACCTAATAGGTGCACTTGTTCGGCGAAGAGATAGTGAAATACATGTGGTATGAATAAATATAAGCAGTAGCAACGGCACCAGAAAAGTGCTTTTCCCAGGATTGGCGTGTGGTTGATGGTGGTAATATTGCGGACAGTAGAGATGCAGTAAAACAGTAAACAAGCAGCGATAGCAGTATTTAGGAACAAGGCCTAGGGATCATAGTTTCACTAGTGGACACTCTCAACATTGATCACATAACGAGAATAAATAGATAAATGCTAGACTCTACACTCTCTTGTTGGATGATGAACACCACTAACTGTGTAGGATTACACGAACCCTCAATGCCGGAGTTAACAAGCTCCACAATATTCGATGTTCATGTTTAAATAACCTTAGAGTGCATGACAGATCAACATAACCAAACTAAGTACTAACATAGCATGCACACTTGTCACCTTCACGCTACGAAAGGAGGCATAGATCACATCAATACCATCATAGCAATAGTTAACTTCATAATCTACAAGAGATCACAATCATAGCCTACGCCAAGTACTACACGATGCACACACTCGTCACCATTACACCGTGCGGGGGAATAAACTACTTTAATAACATCACTAGAGTAGCACATAGATAAATTGTGATACAAAACACATTGCAATCATAAAGGGATATAAATAAGCACTTCACTATGCCATTCATAACAGTGAATAAGTATTACGTGAAATATAGCCTAAGAGACCCACACGGTGCACACACTCGTCACCTTTACACACGTGGGACAAGGAGTCTCCGGAGATCACATAAGTAAAACCCACTTGACTAGCATAATGACATCTAGATTACAAGCATCATCATATGAATCTCAATCATGTAAGGCAGCTCATGAGATTATTGTATTGAAGTACATAGGAGAGAGATTAACCACATAGCTACCGGTACAGCCCCTTAGCCTCGATGGAGAACTACTCCCTCCTCATGGGAGACAACGAGCGTTGATGAAGATGGCGGTGGTGTCGATGGAGGAGCCTTCCGGGGGCACTTCCCCGTCCCGGCGGCGTGCCGGAACAGAGACTCCTGTCCCCCAGATCTTGGCTTCGCGATGGCAACGGCTCTGGAAGGTTTCTCGTACCGTGGCTCTTCCGTATCGGGGTTTTAGGTCAGGGACCTTTAAATAGGCGAAGAGGCGGAGTCGGAGGGCTGACGAGGTGGTGACACAATAGGGCCCCCCCCCCCTCTGGCCGCGCCAGGGTGGCGTGTGGGGCCCCCAGGGCTCCCCTCTGGCGGCTCTCGGGTGTTCTGGAAGCTTCGTCCAATTATAAGACTCTGGGCGTTGATTTCGTCCAATTCCGAGAATATTTCCTTACTAGGATTTCTGAAACCAAAAACAGCAGAAAACAAGAACTGGCCCTTCGGCATCTCGTCAATAGGTTAGTTCCGGAAAACGCATAAATATGACATAAAGTATGCATAAAACATGTAGATATCATCAATAATGTGGCATGGAACATAAGAAATTATCGATACGTCGGAGACGTATCGGACACCACTAGTGAACTGTGGACCCCGGTCCTATTCTTTACATCTCGAAATACAATCTATCGCAATTGTTCTTTACTCGTTCTTCGCAAACAATCATCATCATCCACACAATACGTTTAATCCTTTGTTTACAGAGCAAGCCGGTGAGATTGACAACCTCATCGTTACGTTGGGGCAAAGTACTTTGATTGTGTTGTGCAGGTTCCACGTTGGCGCCGGAATCCCTGGTGTTGCGCCGCACTACACTCCGCCGCCATCAACCTTCAACGTGCTTCTTGACTCCTACTGGTTCGATAAACCTTGGTTTCTTACTGAGGAAAACTTGCTGCTGTACGCATCACACCTTCCACTTGGGGTTCCCAACGGGCGTGTGCTTTACGCGTCATCAGTACCAAATCTGGGCCAGGCTCTGCCCCTCAATTCCTCTTTTCGGGAGGATCGTTGTTGTGTTTTTGCTATCGTGTTGAGGCAAGTCTTTGGATGTCAAGAAAGAGACTGGCTTGACCGACGATGGTGTGGCGTTGGTAAGAACACAGATTTGTTCTCGGGTATCGTGGTGGTGGATCTCCTTTTGCAGCGGTGTGCGGTCTCGGCTGGGGCTGACTTTGCGAGATTAGGGCAGCGATGACATGCTGGAACATGGCGGGTTCGGTCGGTGGTAATAGGCGATTGTTCGACACAGAGCTATAGATGGACGGCAGCGACCTGGGCACAACAACGTGGCGACAAGGATAATAGAGCCTGGTCGAGGCATGGCAGGTGGCCATGCCTGATCTCGGCCTAATCGGCCCTGCTACTACGTTCAGACATCAAACATCTCTGGTAGTGGAGGGCGGATCCCCTCCCTTGGGGCCGTGTGTCCTGATGGTTTATGGCTATGGTGTTCTCTTACCTTGTCCAATCAGCTGACGCCTTTGCGGTGTGTTGGTCAAGTCATGGGCTTGAATTCGTGGATGTCTGGGTGGCGTCTCAGGAAGGTAGACTGCGTGGGCGGCTCTACGATGAGCAACATGGCGGCGGTGGTGGTCTCTATCTCCGGTCATGGCGATGGTGTGGAGCGGACGGTGGGGGATCCTGGTGTTGGCGGCGCTTCGGCTTTGGGAGCTCCCAGTGGTGTCATGATGTTTCCAGGAAAAATATCCACGCCTTTGTGCCAACAGCGGTGCTGCGCGCCGTAACCCTCTTGAGTGGCGTTGTTATGGTCATCCTCCCCGCGAGGTACGGCTTCGTGTGAAAACCCTAGACCTGGCACTCTATACAGCAGCAGCAGTACGTGGTTACCCTTTTGAGGGCATCGTTGTGGAGTCCTGATTACACTCAGTCTCGTTTCGATGTATTCGGTGGCAAGTTTTGGTTTACCTTGTTTTTATTTGTTTTTTCTTTGATTGTCCTCATAAGAGGTTCTCACCAAACACGTTTTAGAGTAAGGCGGAAAGCCTATTTTAAGGATGGCATTGACATATTATCTAGCTGTAGATCAAACACCCTGTGCTTAGAGCAAATCATCCACATGTTTTTTTTTCAAAAGCATGGAAAGTATAGAATATATTTAACAAAAAAAAAGGACATGTTGCTCCCATTCTGGCCCCCACACAACTTAACGACCTTGGGGTTACAGGCCCTTGGGGAGGGGCCCAGCCAGAAGGTATGTCGCAACAGCCTTTGCCTCGACAGTGGCTCGGAGTACGAGCATGCTTTCCTCGGCGAAGTTCTGGTTCATACCGTGGTATTTAAGCTGGAGCTGCGCGTATAAATCTGCCGAGGTGGTACTAAATTAGGACGTGGTGTAGTTCGTTCTCTTGCTGGGCTGCTTTCGGGCGAGGATATCCGGCCCGCCTACCGATTCCCGCAGATGCTTCGACGGCAACAACCTCAGCTGGGCTCGGTAACATGACCTCAAGAAAAACATCTTCACGGGGTGTGTCGCTCGCCCACATGTCGGCCCTGCACTACCTCTTCCTCGCCATCAATCCCGCCGGCGTCACCAGCTGGGGCTCGCCAACGTGTGCAGCATTCCCGCCCATATCGGCAGCCATGGAAGACTTCAGCCTTGCCAACAACAGGTTCATCGGCAGCAAGTTTCCCTTCCTCGCTTTCAATCTCACCAATCTCACAAGCTTGCGGATACACCGGGATTGTGCCCCGAGACCTCGTGAGGCTGCTGCAACTGGTCATCGGTGCCAACATGGCGTACAAGCATTCTTAGATTTAGTATACTTGACAGGCAAACCACATTAAATCCACAGGAACTTCACATATTCCTAGATTTAGTATACTTGACAGGCAGCAACCAAAATAAACGATCAGCATCTCAAGGTTGACGTCGTCTCTGGCAATTGATGGACAACTCAAAAAGAAAATCATAGTCATTACTGTCTCGAGAAAAAAAATACTCCGGGACAAAAAAGAAACATACTATGATACCAAAACTTGTACAGGATTACTTTCAGTTTTACATAATACCTTCAGACGAGAATTAGCTTGCACAGCAACAGAAATGCACTTTTCAGGCCAAGCGATTCAATTTTTTTTTGCTTCGCTATGTCTACGAGTACGGCCATTACATTTTACAATTCAAAACTGCAGGAAAAAGCCGGCCAACTGAACCTTCTCCTGATGTCCAAACTTTGAATCATCGCCTCTTAAATCATGATGCGGTTGCCTTCTGGTTCTGGTTGCCCATTCCAAACAGATTCTTGAACAATTTCGAAGCCATCAGGGGAACGGTTATAGGAACTGGGGCCATGAAGTTGGCAACCTTCTCGTGGACATTATACCTGAAAGAGAGCCACATAAAAAAGAAAGTTGATACAAAATGCAGGGACGAAACATCAGCTACACCCAAAGTAAGTAGCCTACCATATCTTTCTGCTCTTCGAAGCACGACGGTCGATGAGTTTTCTCTTCTTGTGCTGCTTCTTTCTTAGAGCATAAAATGCAGACTCTGCAAGCATTGTTAGCATGCAGCAGCATGGTTCATCGATACATTCAGGGCACAATCAACAAGTGCAGATGCGCAATAGTTGGGATATGAACTAACCAGATGCTCCATCACATGACTAGAGAAACTCCTTGAGAAGTTGATGATAAAATTCGGAATCATCAATAAGTTGAGGATCACCTTCCACAGTCTTCCCCTGGGTGAACATATGAGACCAACAAGTGCACTACACGCATTGTCTATTTAGTACATCAGCACAAGTATAACCAAAACTAGTCTAACTTAAATGTGGAAATAGAAAAAAAGAGACCAGCCCGGGCACTAGCACCCGTTGGCTTTTTTTTTATAGAAGAACAACTCCGTGAGCACCCCTGTCGAATCCAGGATTCGGACCGGGGCGGGCTGCGTGCACTCCCGCACCTCAAGCCACCAGAGCGATGATCTGTTCTCGTAAATGTGGAAATAGATAATCAAAGTTACATGAACTTTTGCCTCAATGAAAAAATGAACTATATACTAGACGACATAAGTCACATAACACAAAACTTGAATAGAACAAATGAGAGGCAGTCAAGCTTGGAATAATTCCAATTAAAGAATGAAGAATTACTCATACTTACTCATACCTCCACTGTAACTGCAGGCTCTGCTGCACTCCGCAAATAATTGAAAAGGCTCACAAAATAATCATTATAATTAGAAGTAGAAACAGGACTCATGGCCTTTATAATAGATGCAGCTAAACTACCTCTCCAAATACACCAACATTAGATTTCCGCAAGTACATCCTGTTAACCATCCTGCTTGGGTCTCTCATATAACCAGCAACTTGGTCACTTATGTTCTGTTCTCGTACAACAGGCGTGACTCAAAGGTTTTAGCCTATCAGATATAGGGCTGTTCCACAATTACGAAATACTAGAAGCAGTTAAATAAAACTTCAGCCAACCTGATTAAATGCGTGCAACTTTCCTTTCAGCAGCACCAGTTGTGACCTGTGTTTTCCTCTGCCATTTATCTATCTCAGTATTTCTGAACAGGGTTATCCTGTACAAAAATCATGATATCAACCCCTGGTTTACTTTGTATTTGTGTAGGAAGTCAAGTAAAAAATAGCCCAGGCAAAATACATACAAGTGCAATCTGCAATAAGAAGTTATGCTTACCATTTCCACCTTTTTAAACAGAAAATGCCTGCACAATGCATTATGTTTTTTGTGTATCCTTGTGACTTTATTTTGTGTGTGCTAACCTAAGTATTTGCCAATATGGTGGAACCATTTTTTTGTTTTCTTCCTGGATGTTTGCCCCAATGTAGGTTGTCAACTTCACCAACATTAATCTGGGATAAATAGCAAATTGGCAATCCATAAAAGAGAGGTCTTCTAAAGATGAACCAAAAAAAAAATACTCCACGACAATTTCATCTTGGTCAAACAATTAGCGAGGCTGCTACACCAACTGGGCAATCCAAGGGTTTTGCTGAAACTAGACCTGGCAAAGGCTTTTGATTCCATTTCCTGGCCCTTCCTATTTGAGGTTCTCCGACAATATGGATTCAGCCAGAGGTTCCTGGAATGGATCGCCATCCTGCTCTCTTCAGCTAGCACTCGGGTACTCATCAATGGCGAACCAGGGCCTCCCATCTGGCATCGGCGAGGATTGCGCCAAGGTGACCCCCTGTCTCCACAGTTATTTGTGCTCGCTGTCGACATCCTCGGATGGTTGATCAGACGCGCCACCCACCTTGGGGTCTTGCAGCAGCTACACCACTCGAGGACGATCCCAGTCATCTCCCTGTACGCCGATGACGTGATGATCTTCTTCCATCCATCACCTAGCGACATCGCCGCCATCAGAGGAATCCTCCGGGTGTTCAGCGACGGATCAGGCCTCCAGGTCAATTATGCAAAAAAGCTCGACCACTTAGCTACGCTGCGACAACGAGATTGCTGCCCATGTCACTGCACAACTTGGATGCCCGATTGTGGACATGCCTATCAAATACCTGGGGCATTCCTCTCACAATAAGAAGGCCATCAGCTGCGCAACTACAGTATGTTGTCGATCGCATTGCTGGGCAGCTACCAGCTTGGAAGGCCAAACTCATGAACAAAGCAGGCCGCCTAGCCTTTGTCAAGTCTGTCCTTGGCGCCATCCCCCTGCACCATCTATTGGTCTATGCACCACCAAAAAAATATCTCAAGCAGATCACTAAAATTCAGAGAGGCTTCCTTTGGGTTGGACGTGCAGAAGCCAATGGAGGGCATTGCTATGTGAACTGGAACCGCGTCTGCCACCCTGTCTCCGTTGGAGGCCTAAGTGTCCAAGATCTTGAGCGTGCAGGATTGGAACTCCGGCTAAGGTGGCTCTGGTACGCTAGGATGGACAGCAGCAGGGCCTGGAGTGGATTGTGTTAAAATTATGGATCAACTAGGGTAGGATCTTATGCGGGTAGAAGCTATAATTGTCCGTGTACTGCGAGCTAGAGATAGGGATCGAGAGGGAGAGACGGTGTACCTTCTCCTTGTGAGGATGAACCTGACAGTGTCGACATGGTGGCGACGGCTGTGGCATGAGCGAGATGCGGCGAAAGTGGAGCTTCCCGTCGGCATGCGCTAGCCCTCGATCGGAAGGGGTTTCTCGGTGGGGTGTTTGGCACGCACGGGGAACCTCGTGACTCGTGCGTCCGCCCCCCACCTCTATATAGCGCAGCGACAGGGGCCCACCAACCAGATAGAGGTTGGGCGCCCTGATCAGGGCGCAATCAAGGGGATCCGGTGGGCCGTTGGGCACCACGCGGAGAGATCAACCTAACATTCTCCCCCTTGATCTCAACTTTACTTTTAACTTTATCCTTTTACTTTATTCGTTTCATTTTGGATCAGTATATAGGGCATGTTTCATCGTCACAGCTCTATTGTCGATAGAATCAGACACACACAATACACTTCATTGTTCTGAAACAAATTATTTTACTTTTGGGCCTCTTATGATCCAATATAGGTAAGACTTTCCCTTAAACCCATGCCAGCTACGTGTTCCTTGAACACACTGGGTGGTAAGCCTTCCGTTACCGGATCCGCAAGCATATCTTTTGTCCTTATATGCTCGAGACTTATAGTTTGATCCTGAACCTTGTCTTTCACAACATAATACTTTACCTCAATCGGTTTCTTAGCATTACTCGACTTGTTGTTGTGAGCATAAAATATTGTGGGCTGATTGTCGCAGTACATCTTTAGTGATGTGGCTCTAAAAAGTGAGAGTTTATGCCTCTAAAAAGTTCAAAGTTTCCGCTGCAAATAATTAAAGATGCTTTTTAAATTTGAAAAACTTAAATAAAAGTGATTGTTGAAACAATTATGATATCATCATTTTATGACCAACGTTATTAATGGCATGATCATGTTTTTGTTGCAATGATATGTGCATTTATCTCTATTTCCGCCCAACAGTGATATAGTTTATTTGCATTAACAGTTGCATGTCTTAATTCGGACCAACGTTGGATTATAATATACAATTATACTGTTCTCACTCATATGTGGTTTTCAGGAGGGTACTATTTGATGAGCTGCATCAAGGACGTTCCCACCCTAAGAGGGGACAACTACACTGAGTGGAGGAAGAAGGTGGAGTTCGCCATCGTATGTGCTGAGGTGGACTGGGTGCTTGAAACACCGCAGCCCACAAAGCCTGTTGATCCTATCAGAGATGACAAGGATACTAATGATGCATGGCAGAAAAAGAAAAGAGACCATGCTCCTGTGGAGATGGCCAACACTTTAGAGAACCAAAAGTGGCTGACAACCAATAAGAAATTTATAAAGATGACAAGGGTACTAATGATGCATGGCATTTATAAAGAACACAATTGAGAACACCATAGTGGGCTCAATTGCAGAGTGTGCTTCCGTTGGGGAGTACTTGGAAGAGATAAAGAGCTAGTTCACTAGTTATTCAAAGACATATGCAATCCAGTTGCTGAAGCAGCGGGTAACAGAGAAGTACACTTGAGGTGCACATGGCATCAGGGAGCACATCCTTAGGATGAGCAACTGTTGACGTCAGAAACCCCCTAGCGGGCAGAGACGGGCAACACGGTAGAGCCGGGAACAACTAGGGCTGCGGCTGGCCCCAGTCCCTCAGAGCGACGGCCCGCAAAGCCTCCTGGTCGCACGCGCCGATGTTTATCACAAGGCGTGCCACCTGACCTATACCTGGTCGGGAAGGTGTGGATGATGCCTCGCTTAGTTTCCTGCAGGGCACACACGTAAACATTAAATACGAGCCTCGATCGGCTCTCAAGTTATCCTCGTGAATCGGCTCAAGGAGCCGATCC
>NC_061508.1:262209156-262221739 GCF_022539505.1 Lolium rigidum
TCCATCTTGATCGCGGCCCACCCCTGACTCGGTCAAATTCTGGTGATAACAGCAACCTGGCTGCAAAGCTGAAGCCCATGAATGATGACGCGGAACAGAAGCCTGCACTTCTTGTTCACTTGATCATGGCTTCATTGCCAGCACAGTTTGACAATTTTGTTGTCAATTAGCTTCTAGATGGGCTTCTAGGTTGTAGACAGCTCAAGCCCAAAAGAAGTCTACGGCGGTCGACTTGCTTATTTTCACCGGGAAGCCAGGATCGTGTGCAATCTGAGAATCTGCCTCGGAGCAGCTTTCCGAGCTTCGGATTGAAGTCCCGAACCGGCAATTTGAATGACCCCGCATTGCGTTCTAATTACGTGAGACCGCCACTCACGGAGAAAGGAAACGAACGAATCCATTAGCATCCCGCATCGACCGGACAGGACCATGGAGAGATAGGGTTCCTCAACGGCGGCGCCGACGCTGCTCCTCGGCCGCTCCCCGCAGAAGACTCCGCCGCTACTCCGCCGCTCCCCGCAGCCGGCGCCGCTCCCAGCAGCCGCCGCCGTCGCTACTCAGCCGCTCCCCGCAGCCTACTCCGCCGCTCCCCACAACCGGCGCCGCTCTTCGTCGCTACTCCGCTGCTGGCCGTGCTCGACGCCGCGTGCCGCGACCTAGGTTTCTTCCAGGTGGTCAACCAATTCGGGCCATGATGCTGGACGTGGCGCGGCGGTTCTTCGCGCTGCCGCAAGAGGAGCGGGCGCAGCACATGTCGCCGGACATAAGGGCGGTGGTGCCCCGCGTCCCTGTCCTTGTGATGCTGCAGATTGGGCGAGTGGATGGAGTGGGGAATAGCAGCTTGGGTAGTTTGCGATTTCGATTTGGTTGATCGATTGAGGGTACACCGTACTCGTATTACAACGTATTTTAGAGAAGAAAATATTAATAGAGATGTAAAGAAACGAATATGGCAAATTATATCGCTCCAGCCAATTCACTTCCAACCATAAAGAAAGAAATATGGTTAACTGTTTGTGCATGTCTAGGGGCATTACTGATATTTCATAACTCAACACATCAACAAGCTAAATTTCTAGAAGCCCAAAAGAATAGGAAAATTCAGTTTCTAGGAGCTCCTTCCCACTATAGTTTCTACCCACCGTTTCCCATAAGCCAGCTTATGTATAAGCAGAAGCCCAAAAGAAGTGGCCCTAAACTACGACGTGGTGTAGTTCGTTCTCTTGCTGGGCCGCTTTCGGGCGAGGATATCTGGCCCGCCTACCGAGTCCCGGATATGCATATGGGCTGTCGCGGAACTGTTCGCGGAGGTCCGCCTCAGAGAGTTTTGCTGTGTGTCTGTCGCGAAAGTGAAATACAGTAATGTACTTCATTGTATTTTTGACTCGTGAGAAACAAACCTCGTACATAGTTGTTCCTGCATGTATCTTCTCCATCGAGATATATTATTGACGCCGTTCACTCCCCGTCGAGCGGCAGCGGTCACCATGGTGACGAGGTGCCTCTGTTTCTTCTGCGGCAAGAACCTCAACTCTATCACCACATTTTTTCAGACACCATAAAATTCGGAATCATCAATAAGTTGAGGATCACCTTCCACAGTCTTCCCCTGGGTGAACATATGAGACCAACAAGTGAACTACACGCATTGTCTATTTAGTACATCAGCACAAGTATAACCAAAACTAGTCTAACTTAAATGTGGAAATAGAAAAAAGAGACCAACCCAGGCACTAGCACCCGTTGGCTTTTTTTATAGAAGAACAACTCCGTGAGCACCCCTGTCGAATCCAGGATTCGGACCGGGGCGGCCTGCGTGCGCTCCCGCACCTCAAGCCACCAGAGCGACGCTCCGTTCTCTTAAATGTGGAAATAGATTATCAAACTTACATGAACTTTTGCCTCAATGAAAAAATGAACTATATACTAAACGACATAAGTCACATAACACAAAACTTGAATAGAACAAATGAGAGACAGACAAGCTTGGAATAATTCCAATTAAAGAATGAAGAATTACTCATACTTAGTCATACCTCCACTGTAACTGCAGGCTCTGCTGCACTCTGCAAATAATTGAAAAGGCTCACAAAATAATCATTATAATTAGAAGTAGAAACAGGACTCGTGGCCTTTTATAATAGATGCAGCTAAACTACCTCTCCAAATACACCAACATTAGATTTCCGCAAGTACATCCTGTTAACCATCCTGCTTGGGTCTCTCATATAACCAGCAACTTGGTCACTTATGTTCTGTTCTCGTACAACAGGCAGGAATCAAAGGTTTTAGCCTAGATATAGGGCTGTTCCACAATTACGAAGTACTAGAAGCAGTTAAATAAAACTTCAGCCAACCTGATTAAATGCGTGCAACTTTCCTTTCAGCAGCGACAGTTGTGACATGTGTTTTCCTCTGCCATTTATCTATCTCAGTATTTCTGAACAGGGTTATCCTGTACAAAAATCATGATATCAACCCCTGGTTTACTTTGTATCTGTGTAGGAAGTCAAGTAAAAAATAGCCCAGGCAAAATACATACAAGTGCAATCTGCAATAAGAAGTTATGCTTACCATAATACCATTTACACCTTTTTAAACAGAAAATGGCCGCACAATGCATTATGTTTTTTGTGTATCCTTGTGACTTTATTTTATGTGTGCTAACCTAGATATTTGCCAATATGGTGGAACCATTTTTCTTTCCTTCCTGGATGTTTACCCCAGTTGAATGGATCGTAGTGAACAAGAAGGGGGGGGGGGGGGGGAATGGACGCTACGCAAAGTTTTAGCCTTTTTCAATTTTTAGTGCAACGAAAGCAAAGGTGATAGCTTTGATGCTCAAGATGATCCTAGTATGATATCCTAGATAAGTGCAACAAGTAAAGGAACCAAGCAAGATAGTAAGAGTAAGGAGCGGGACAACTGGAGGGCACGGAGACGGGGCGGGGTTTGTTTCCCGCAGTTCCTCCCATAAAAGGGAGTACGTCTGAGTTGAGGAGGTGCTAGCCTCACACAAGGCTAGGCGGCCACACCACGAAGGAAGGCCTCACCTTCTTCCTCGAGAGAGCTCCACAAAGGGGCTTCTCCTTCTTCACTATGGCACCGGTCGAGGTGGTGGTTCCTTCACAAGATTGGGGCGAGCTCCACAACACTAAGAGGCTCCCAACAACCTATGGGGCTAGCACAACACCAAGCTAGCCTCCATAGGTGCACTTCTTCAAAGATCCCACCATAGGAACCCTACCAACAAGATCCACTAAGGACTACCACGAATTGGTGAAATCTCTGTTGGTAGAACGATAGATCGGGGTCTCCTCCACCACTCCTCAAAGTATGAGCAAGATTGATTGGGTAGGTAGGGAGATCCACTCAGTTTGAGCTCAGCAACAATGGAGGAGAGAGAGAGAGAAGAGTTAAAAACGAGCTGGGGAAGAAGGGGCCCATATATAGGTCTCAAATCCAACTGTTATGTGCAGTTTCTGCCTAAGCGGTACTACCGCTTTGCTAAGCGGTACTACCACTTTGGATTCAAAATCTCACAGAACTTATCCACGTGGACACATAGCGGTACTACCGCTTGCGGTACCGCTCGAGGTACCGCAATGGCCTCCAGAGCTTACTGGATCCCAAACGGTACCGAAGCGGTACTGTCGTAACTTATGTTACAGTACTTAAGAGGTACCGAGGCGGTACTACCGCTCTCAAACGGTACTACCGCTCGAGGTACCGCAAAGGTACCGTAATGTCACATCCCGAAATTTTTCTAATCTTTGAAATGTAAAATAAAAATAAATTTAATGTTTGATTGATTGAACTTGATTGAAATTTACAAGAAATTAAAACTTTTGTGGTTATTAATTTTTTTTACCAAAACAGAATTTTCATAAACATTTGGTTCAAAGTATTACCCACCAAACCTATTATAGTTTTAAGATTTTGTAACCATAAAGATTTCTATTTGACTTTGCAAAGCTTTTGCCCAAGTAGCTGTATATGCCAAAGTGCATAAACCATTTATTTTAATTGGACAATAAAGTATTATTTTGATATACTAAAGTTTTATTTTATTTTTTATAAATTTCTCAGTTTTTAAATGAATCAATTTAAAGCCCTAAATCAAAAGTTATAAGTGAAAAAAAAATAAAAAAAAATAAACATTTGAGCCCCACCTTAATGCTTTATTTCTCCAAACTAAAATGGTGCTCCGAATTTATACCCTCTCGCCAGGCCATACAAATACAAACCGTGAGGAGCAACCTATGCCCCTTGTTCTTCTTCCTCACTTCTCTTTACAAAATATTTCCGGAGAAACCCTCTACAGCCCATACCATCCATGCCAGCTTTAGACACAAATTCAAGTTTAGATTCCGTCGCCCTCGTAACCTCGTTGATCATCTCGGTGAGCCCTTGTATCTTGAGACTTTTATGGTTCACCTACCCCCGGGACATGATGTTGCATCCTTTTGTCGTCCTTTTGCAACGCGGTCCCCAAAGCCCCGACGTCCTTGACGGCGATTCTGGCAGGTAAACTAGGTTCTAATCCATGTTTCTTCCTGCTTCGTTCAATCTCCCTATAGCACCATCTAAAGCCCCCGGTTGGTTCAATCTACAGCCGAGACCGACTCCATCAGGACGCCCGACGCCGACGACCGCAGTCAAGCGAGCACCGTCACCATTCGGAACTGAAGCTGAGGACGCGAGCGACTCGTCCGTGAAGAGACACACCTCGCCGACATCTTCATGGAGCCCGAGGACCACCACTCCACATCCATGCCCGACTCGCCGCCCTCTTGTCACCTGTACCATGTTCAACCACTGTAAGCCACAAACGTTTCTTCGTATAGTTTGATCAATCAGGCCAATCGTGTCCAACACCGTTAGATCTAAATCTCAGGGCCTATGCTAGTCCAAATAACCGATCGATCAGGTGCGCAATGTGCTAGCTAATTCACGTGCAAAAACTTCAAAATTTCAAAACTTTAGATTTAGGGCCCTGCTTTAGATGTTAGTTTTTGCGTTGATTTTGTATTTAAATTCTCTATAACTTTCGTGTACAAAGTTTTCCCATCCGAGCAACTTGTTCCGACAACTTTTGGTACACCATTAAATCTGTAGCCGCTTCGGTATAATTTTGTAAAATTTATATCTTGAGTTCTGCAAGTTGGATTTCGACAAACCTTATACCGTTGTAATCAACAAATCGCATAGATCATTTTAGAATTTTTGCGTGGCAGTTTCTCCCACTTTATTTTTGCGGTACCTCTTTGATCCGCAACATCGTCTACAAAAAAAAATCCTACAATTTTTTTCCGAGATATTCTTTTGGCGATACGCTTGTAATAGAATTCTCTGCAACTTCCGTGTAGAAAGGTATTGCATCCGGAAAACTTCTTCTAATGACTTTTCGCGAAAAGTGTAGTCCTATAAGTGGTTCCGACATAGTTCTTTTAGCCAAAATGATCCTTGCTCTAGTGGGATGGAAATACTCTACCCCATATCACATGTGCGGAACCCTTGTTATTCATTAGGATCATCAAATCCAATCCCAATATCTATCATGTCTAACCAACCTCTATTAGACCGTTGACCTAAATGAAACTATTCAACTTACAAATGAGTAATTCGAATAATTTCATATATCATTAGTTCATACCCAAGTCTATGTGTGATTTTGTGCCACTTTGCTAAGTGTTTTCACACTATGTCAAGTTGCATTTTTAATTGCACTTGCGATGCTCGTGAAAATCTCTAAAACACAAGCATCATTATAATTATCCATCCTTGAGTAGAAAACAACCATTGACCATAGGTTCTTATCAATCATTTTTATTCTGAGCACTTGTCTTAGATAGTCACTTTCATTCCAAGTATTTGACCCATCCATTCAATATGTCAAATTCATATCTTGCAAGCCATGGCTCATACCATTTTTCCTCTGTCCTTTGAGCACTAAGATAAATAAACAATAAAATAAAATGAATAACAAACATTTCTAAATTGTTGCCTTGTTTGATTTTGTTGTTGATGTTGAATGGTGTGTTTATGTTGTGCTATATTTTATCTTATATTTCGAGTGAAGAGCGTCGTGTTTTCTTGAGAGAAGTGAACGGTCTTTAATTACCAAAAAGGCAAGTGACATTTAATCCTACCTATTTTATATTATGCATTAGTGTTTTCAACTAGTATGCATGATAGGTTTTGTTTTCAAAAGTGATGTGTGTATGCTATGCTTAGTAAACCTGGTAGTGTGAAGCCGCTCTCAAGATACTTGCTAGGATGCTATTTCGCTTTGCATTATCAAATGCCAATGTTGTTTCGTTGTTGGATGGGAGTGTTTGAAAGTTAAAAATTAACAACCCTAATGAAACACCTGGGTGGATTGGTTGAATGGTGGGCGGCTGCTCAGGTCCACGCTCCTAGTCGTAGCTAGTGGGCTGAAGTGGTGAATCCCTGAGAGTTCGCATTTGCAGAGTGGTCGCTTTTGCTGCACACCTGGTTTTCACCAGGGGATCGTGTGGGGGTTTATTAGCTGGGATGAGTTTTAAGCTTCTGAGTTCCACTTGTGGTTGACCACCCAGGATTAAAGAGATTACCATATCGTCCATGTTTTAGATAGCTTCCAGTGCAGCCTTATGGTATTATGGGCTCTGCCAATATTAATTAAGTTGTGAGGATTTAACTTGTGAATAGACAGTGGGTGGAGGCGACGGCCAAGGGAACGAGTCTAGTTTGTATGGTTGGATTTTCCTTCTGAAAGGTCTTGTCTCATTCTTCTCTTGGGAAGGGTGGGTCGTAAGGTGAAAGTGCACAACCTCTCGAGAGTTAAACCTAAGATTTTAGCCGTGTCCCCGGTTATGGACAATTTGAGCTTCTAGGCAAGGAATGGACGGAAAAATCTCATCACCTTTTCTGAATGTATTTAAAATTTGATCAACCTTGTAAAACTCATGGGAGATGTAACCATGTGATTATTCTAAAACCCATGGAGGATTTAACCATGGTGTGATTTCATAATGTCATTCAAAGATTTTCAAAATGTTTGTTTAAATAAAATATAGAATAAAATTGGCTTTATGCAAATTAGCCTAAAACTCCACTAGCCAAATATCATGTAGTTAGTCTTTCACAATTGCCACTAAATAAGTGTCATTTGCCAGTACATCATTCTACTGACCTCCATTCGTGGGGCTGCATATTCAAACGTGCAGGTTCTTCGGATGAGGAGTACAATTAGGATCTCGAGTCTACATTTCAACATGTCTGCATGTGGCGCATGAAGATGATGGAGGCTCATTGAAGTTTATATTTCCGCTGTGTTAGCTCGAACTCTATTGTGTGAGCTAGTCCAAGTGACTATGCAGTTTGTAAGAATTTTTTTATCTCCTGAGGATCCACATTGTAATAATTTGATACTATTGCGATGTTTACTATATTTTGTAATGTGTGTGCTATCAGTGATCCCGGAAATAGCACTATACACAGGTATCTTATCTTTATCAAAAGGTAGGGTGCTACAGAATGGTATCAGAGCATAGTGTTGCCTGTAGGATCGAGACCCTAGGTTTGGATTATAAATAAGAAGACCCTAGGATGAAAATTTTGTCTAATTCTATTTCAATTAAAAAATGTTTGCTTTGTGAACTTCTATTATTCTCATCTATTCCATATTCAAAATTGTTTTCCTCTCACTTTAGATGGCCACCTTATCAAAACTATCAACAAGGACTGATGATGACCATGCCCCTGAAGCATGAAGAGTGATGATTCATGTGATGTTCTTTGACTCAACAAGAAGGGTTTCATGGAAGACAAATGAAGATTTGAAGAAAGACTTCGATGCAGACTTCACAACACACGAAGATACACCGATGGAGTAGAATAGAAACTTGAAAGATCCAAAATAGAAATAGACCAGACCACCATAGTTCTCTTTTATTGAACCAACGATATCGTAAGAAAGCATTGATCATACTAAACTGTGGTATGACCATACTAGTTTGATTGTGTTTGAACTATGTTGCTTGATGCTTGTTAAGATGTTTGTTGTTAGCCAAAATGCTTCGATCTGTTGTGTTTGGGTCGGAACCTTCTGTAGAATCTTTCTATCTATTCTCATCTATACCCAACCCAGAGAATGTTTTCTCGGCAACCCTCCATGAACAAAACACTAGGGAAACCAACCCAGATGTTTCCTATCAAGATGAAGAAGCATAGAGTGTGAGATACGCAAAACCATAGTTAAGGATCGATAGAGGTGTTTTCAAAACGATTCAATAATGGGGATTGAAACATTGATTCAATTCTCCATGGAAATTTTATCAAATTGTGAGGTTGACCAATAGCTAGAATTCGGGATATACCAAACTGAATACAAGGAAATGATTGGGTGCGACATGGATTGGCCCCCATGACGACTACTCATATTGTTTGCTCTTGTTATGAGGAATGGTAAATCTAGAGACACATACCTACAAAGAGATGTCGGCGAATAAGCCTGAACCTTAGGGTGGAGAAATATTATACCCTTATATATAGTAGGCAAGTGTTGCCAAAACGTAGGACTACGGTGAGTTTGAAGACCTAACCACTAGATGAAGAATATTGGTAGACCTTCGATGACACCGACAAGTAGGAAGATGAATGATCCCTTGAAGTACTGTCATCTTGGTCTCCCGTTTTAGCCAAGAGTGATCCCTGAGTGTCAAAGGTAGTTAAACCACCTATCCATACGGATAGAAGCCCAACTATAAGGAAACCTACTCAGATCACCCTGAAGAGATATGGTGTTCACTATATGTGAATAAAAAACCACCTATTGGATTTTAACTCAGAAGCTATAAGCCATAGATGTTTTCAAAAGATGAACTGGTGCAAAGTCATATCCAAGATAAGCTTAGCCTAAACCCAAGACCCAAGACTACTGATGTGGGCATAACCCTTTGGGTACTCGACATTGGCATACCCGATGCAAATTATGAAGATGGACCAGCACAAGGACTCGACGAGCTGGACCCGCAAGGAATATCAACTTGGACTACAAGAAAAGAAGACTCCAATACGAATCCTACTAGGACTCTTGTAAACTCTAGCTTGGCTGATATATAAAACCAGGCAGGGGCACCCCTTAGGACACGCATAATCAGAAACACAAATCATAGAGGCGACACGCCTAGACACCGCAACCCGTGGATTAGAACTAGATTAGATCCAACAACTCTGCCTATGGCGGCCCCCTGTACACATATATTCGTATAGTGGATTGCTAGCAGGACGTAGCGATCCTCTGATGTCTACGGGAGCTTCTATTCTTGTAGACAGTGTTGGGCCTCCAAGAGCAGAGGTTTGTAGAACAGCAGCAAGTTTCCCTTAAGTGGATCACCCAAGGTTTATCGAACTCAGGGAGGAAGAGGTCAAAGATATCCCTCTCATGCAACCCCGCAACCACAAAGCAAGAAGTCTCTTGTGTCCCCAACACACCTAATAGGTGCACTAGTTCGGCGAAGAGATAGTGAAATACAGGTGGTATGAATAAGTAGTAGCAACGGCACCGGAAAAGTGCTTTGCCCGGGACGAGTAAACAAGCAGTAGTAACGCAGAAGTAGTAACGCAGTAAAACAGTAAACAAGCAGCGATAGCAGTATTTAGGAACAAGGCCTAGGGATTAGACTTTCGCTAGTGGACACTCTCAACTTTGATCACATAACAGAATAGATAAATGCATACTCTACACTCTTTTGTTGGATGATGAACACATTGCGTAGGATTACACGAACCCTCAATGCCGGAGTTAACAAGCTCCACAATTCAATGTTCATATTTAAATAACCTTAGAGTGCAAGAAAGATCAATTCGACTAAACCAAGTACTAACATAGTATGCACACTGTCACCTTCACACTATGTAGGAGGAATAGATCACATCAATACCATCATAGCAATAGTTAACTTCATAATCTACAAGAGATCATAATCATAGCATAAACCAAGTACTAACACGGATGCACACACTGTCACCATTACACCGTGCAGGAGGAATAAAACTACTTTAACAACATCACTAGAGTAGCACATAGATAAATTGTGATACAAAACACATTGCAATCATAAAGAGATATAAATAAGCACTTCACTACGCCATTCATAACAAGTGAGTAAGTATTCCGTGAAATATAGCCTAAGAGACCCACACGGTGCACACACTCGTCACCTTTACACACGTGGGACAAGGAGTCTCCGGAGATCACATAAGTAAAACTCACTTGACTAGCATAGTAACATCTAGATTACAAGCATCATCATATGAATCTCAATCATGTAAGGCAGCTCATGAGATTATTGTATTGAAGTACATAGGAGAGAGATGAACCACATAGCTACCGGTACAGCCCCGAGCCTCGATGGAGAACTACTCCTCCTCATGGGAGCAGCAGCGGTGATGAAGATGGCGGTGGAGATGGCAGCGGTGTCGATGGAGAAGCCTTCCGGGGCACTTCCCCGCTCCGGCAGGGTGCCGGAACGCAGACTCCCGTCCCCGGATCTTGGCTTCGCGATGGCGGCGGCTCCGGAAGGTTTTCCGTATCGTGGTTCTTCGTATCGGGGGTTTCGCGACGGAGGCTTTAAGTAGGCGGAAGGGCGAGTCGGGGGCCGACGAGGGGCCCACACCACGAGGCGGCGCGGGCCCCCCCTTGGCCGCGCCGCCTTGTGGTTTGGCCACCTCGTGGCCCCACTTCGTATGCTCTTCGGTCTTCTGGAAGGTTCGTGGCGAAATAGGCCCCTGGTCTTCGTTTCGTCCAATTCCGAGAATATTTCGTTACTAGGATTTCTGAAACCAAAAACAGCAGAAAACGAGAACCGGCACTTCGGCATCTTGTTAATAGGTTAGTTCTAGAAAATGCACGAATATGACATAAAGTGTGCATAAAACATGTAGGTATCATCAATAATATGGCATAGAACATAAGAAATTATCGATACGTCGGAGACGTATCAAGCATCCCCAAGCTTAGTTCTGCTCGTCCCGAGCGGGTAAAACGATAACAAAGATAATTTCTGAAGTGACATGCCATCATAACCTTGATCATACTATTTGTAAACATATGTAGTGGATGCAGCGATCAAAACAATGGTAATGACATGAGTAAACAAGTGAATCATAAAGCAAATACTTTTCATGAATAGTACTTCAAGACAAGCATCAATAAGTCTTGCATAAGAGTTAACTCATAAAGCAATAAATCAAAGTAAAGGTATTGAAGCAACACAAAGGAAGATTAAGTTTCAGCGGTTGCTTTCAACTTGTAACATGTATATCTCATGGATAATTGTCAACATAGAGTAATATAACAAGTGCAATATGCAAGTATGTAGGAATCAATGCACAGTTCACACAAGTGTTTGCTTCTTGAGGTGGAGAGAGATAGGTGAACTGACTCAACATAAAAGTAAAGAGAATGGTCCTTCAAAGAGGAAAGCATCGATTGCTATATTTGTGCTAGAGCTTTTATTTTGAAAACATGAAACAATTTTGTCAACGGTAGTAATAAAGCATATGAGTTATGTAAATTATATCTTACAAGTTGCAAGCCTCATGCATAGTATACTAATAGTGCCCGCACCTTGTCCTAATTAGCTTGGACTACCGGATCTTTGCAATGCACATGTTTTAACCAAGTGTCACAATGGGGTACCTCCATGCCGCCTGTACAAAGGTCTAAGGAGAAAGCTCGCATTTTGGATTTCTCGCTTTTGATTATTCTCAACTTAGACATCCATACCGGGACAACATGGACAACAGATAATGGACTCCTCTTTGATGCATAAGCATGTGACAACAATTATTATTCTCATATGAGATTGAGGATGTATGTCCAAAACTGAAACTTCCACCATGATTCATGGCTTTAGTTAGCGGCCCAATGTTCTTCTGTAACAATATGCATGCTCCAACCATAAAGGTGGTAGATCTCTCTTACTTCAGACAAGACGGACATGCATAGCAACTCACATGATATTCAACAAAGAATAGTTGATGGCGTCCCCAGAAACATAGTTATCGCACAACAAGCAACTTAATAAGAGATAAAGTGCATAAGTACATATTCAATACCACAATAGTTTTTAAGCTATTTGTCCCATGAGCTATATATCGCAAAGGTGAATGATGGAATTTTAAAGGTAGCACTCAAGCAATTTACTTTGGAATGGCGGAGAAATACCATGTAGTAGGTAGGTATGGTGGACACAAATGGCATAGTGGTTGGCTCAAGGATTTTGGATGCATGAGAAGTATTCCCTCTCGATACAAGGTTTGGGCTAGCAAGGTTATTTGAAACAAACACAAGGATGAATGGTGCAGCAAAACTCACATAAAAGACATATTGTAAACATTATAAGACTCTACACCTTCTTCCTTGTTGTTCAAAACTCAATACTAGATATTATCTAGACTCTAGAGAAACCAAATATGCAAACCAAATTAGCAAGCTCTAAGTGTTTCTTCATTAATGGGTGCAAAGTATATGATGCAAGAGCTTAAACATGAGCACAACAATTTCCAAGTATCAAATTATCCAAGACATTTT